>NC_135224.1:21227950-21527950 GCF_052324685.1 Brachyhypopomus gauderio | reverse complement strand
GTCTCTCCGCGCCGCGGGCTCGTCGGTGGTGTTTTTAGCCCGCTAGGTTCACCCCGTCCCTCGGTTCTCCAAGGCGGCGAGCGCTCGGACAACAACGCGGGCCTGAGCTTCGGCACCTTCTGGTTAAAAACAAAAACACAACCCGCGCGTTTGGGTTTTTTTGGGGGGGTTATTTGGCTTAATCCAAACGGCCCGGTAAATGTTGGAAGTTTGAGGCGCTCGCGTTACATAAGCGCCCGCCGCGGTGAGTGTGGCTAAACCGGCTACGCGGGGCTCTCGTGTCCGGGGTCGAGGGGTCGCGGCCGGACCAAACGGCCCCGCTCGGGCGGGATTCACACCCTCCGCTCGCTGCGTGAACCTTGTTTTATCTCGGTAGCGCTGCTGCTGCGCGGAGCCCGGTCCGGTCGTGTTAGCCAGCGGGCTAACTAGCCTAGCTAAGATGCTAATGTAGCGTTAGCTAGGGAGCTAGCCGGCTCGTTTAAACACGCTACCAGCAGCCGTGTCAAAACACCCCGAGAGCTGGCGTGTTATCCGGCGGCCCGGGAGACCGGCGTGTCGGCGTTAAACCGGGTCTTCAGCGGTGTTAAACCCAGGACGCAGCGAGGTTAGACAGAAGTGATACGGTGTAAACGGCCGCGCTCGTGAGGCGCGTTGCTATGCTACCCAGTGTTAGCCAGCGCTAGCTAAGTGCGCTCGGTGTTGGCCAGTATCGCTTTACACGTCAACGATACGCTTCAAAATAACGAATTAATAACGTCAGGTAACACGATGTCGGTACGTTTCATGTACTCGTTACGTTTACGTAATTTTGTCGAATCGTCCCGACCCGAGTGGGTTTGAAATGCGTTTCTGCAGCTGCTTCGCTCAGTTGTTTAGGCAGCAACAACTGCCAGTCGGTCCTTTGTCCCCATTTTGGTTAACCTAACATTTCCTCTTGGTCCTGATATTGGGGGGACGTGAACCGGCAGCTCTGTTTAGGTCGAGGAATAGTTAAAACACCACGCTTTTCTATGATTATGATAATTATATGATAATCGCCGTCATTATCTGTTTCCATTAACCGTGACTCTGCTTATTTTTGTTCCAGGTTTCAGGTTTCACACTATGTGATGAGCACCCTGGACGTGTGAAATTATTTAAGAACTCCTGTGTTCAGAAGATTTTTTTGATTCCAGTGGAATCTTCCAGTTTTCTTTTTGTTTAATGAATTTCCCACAGTCGCACACACACACACCCTCACACTTTTAAGGAACCCTAGCTCTTCTTACATGTAGACCGTCTAGCTACGATGCCAGTGCAAGCTCCACAATGGACAGAGTTCTTACTGTGTCCGATATGCACCCAGACGTTCGAGGAGACGGTTCGCAGACCCATCAGTTTGGGCTGTGGCCACACCGTCTGCAAAATGTGCCTGAACAAGCTTCATCGAAAGGCCTGCCCCTTCGACCAGACCGCCATCAACACCGACATCGAGCAGCTGCCTGTCAACTCGGCCCTGCTACAGCTGGTCGGGGGTCAGGTGAGATCTTATGATGGATTTCCAGACTGCAACCAGACTCTGATAAGACTTCATCTAAAACCAAGGGTGTTTCAGTCCATTGCAGCCGTCCGTGGACTATCTAGGCCTTGCTGTCTTCAGAGACATGGGGTTCAGCTGATTGGCTAATTGTCTGGCCCTTTATGAGGTCACCCAAGTGTGTCAGAGTGGGAGGGACAGGACACTTAAACATTTCTCACCCCAGGCCTGGGTGATAATGATATAAAGGAAGTGTAAAATATTTTAATCTCTGCTATATATCCAAATCTGTGCTCAGAAACTTTACGTCTTGGTAGTTGCATTTAAATGGGTTGTTTTGTAGAGTGATGGCACTTACATGATCTTTGTGTACACGTCTTGTTTTAGGCGCCCAAGCTGCAGCCGGTGGCACTGATTACTAGTCCAGAGGACTCGAAGCATTACGATGAGGCGCGGCAGTGTGTGGAGGAGCTGGCCCTCTACCTCAAACCCCTCAGCAGCACGAGAGGTACCGCCCACACGCTTTTTCACGTCCGCGCTGCACCTGCCGACTCGAGTTTTCTTCGTGTACATTTCTGCGTTTTTATGTCTGAAAACTCACCGACTTAACATTCGTAGTCTATGAGCCATTTCATAATCTTTGGCGATCCCTTTTATTTTCCTTTTTCGTTAGTTGTGTTTTCAACCGTGACTGAGCGGAAGATGCGTGCCAGTGTGCGGAGTTTGCTCCTTTGTTCTTAAGAGTCTTGTCTGTTTGCTTGCGCCCCCTGCAGGCGTGGGGCTGAGCAACGCGGCTCAGAGCATGCTGAGTCGGCCCATGCAGCGCAAGCTGGTGACGCTGGTGCACTGCCAGCTGGTGGAGGAGGAGGGTCGCGTGCGGGCGATGCGGGCCGCCCGCTCCCTGGGCGAGCGCACGGTCACCGAGCTCATCCTGCAGCACCAGAACCCCCAGCAGCTCTCTTCCAACCTGTGGGCCGCCGTCCGCGCCAGAGGCTGCCAGTTCCTGGGCCCCGGTAAGAGCCTCACGCGCCATGTTTAGGTTTGCGTGGGTTGGAGATCTACTGCCAAAACCCCCCACATTATCTAAATACTACTGTTCGAGCTGCTGAAAATGAAAAATTGGACAACCAACTATTTAAATACGTTAATCGACAAATGATTGAATTGAATCATCTCAAATACAGCTTGTAGAAGAAAGACTGTAGCAAATCATTTAGCAAAACACTGATCTATAATTTTTGAACATGGTTACTATGCTCACAGTAGCTTTAGAAATAACTGTTATGGTAACGACTTTCAACATTGAGTAGCGTCTAATGTTTTCTCACTTTACTGCCGAATAGGTATCCAGAAGTAGTACGATGACCTAACGTAGCACAAAATGTATTTATGTGGGCTGTTTTTAAACTAATATTAACCAACCAGTTTTACATAGCTATATGATGCCATAGCTACACTGCCGTACTTTCAAGGTATTTGAAGCATTCTGGTGCTTATGTCAAACATACACTGATTTTGGTTTACAATATTCCAAAGACCAGCTTTACTGGTGATAGAATAATTTTAGAAATTATAACGTTGATATGTAGCCTACCTGTTATTTTGTCAAATCAGCCCAATTTGCGTGTCGTCATGGGCACCGGCGTGGAGATGATGTTTAATTAGCTACTGTTAGCTACTTGGCTACTAAAAAATCATATTTGTACTCTTTAATGAAATGCACCCAGATCATATTCCTTTTCGAGCATTCAGGTTAAGTCTTACATTAACTCCTGGTGATACACCATTTGAAAGGTTAAGAAAAACCAAGGAAACGTTAATTTGTCATTGTCAAATTCTTTCACTTCTAATTACTATATACGATATTGCCATAGTACACAGGATATTATTTCTTATGATTATGTAATAACAGTATATATTGCATATAAAACCACGAGGGATAAAAAATGTTGCAGGAATCCTTCCTAGAGGTGGATTCTGGGTAGTTTTGCAGCCGAGAGCTGTTTTCACCGGAGGGGCTTTTGGTTGTTCCTCCCCTGACGTCTCCTCTGTCTCGTCCTGATCTGCAGCCATGCAAGAGGAGGCCCTGAAGCTGGTGCTGTTGGCTCTAGAGGACGGTTCTGCTCTCTCCAGGAAGGTCCTCGTTCTCTTTGTGGTGCAGCGTCTAGAGCCGCGGTTCCCCCAGGCCTCTAAGACCAGCATAGGGCACGTGGTGCAACTGCTCTACCGGGCCTCCTGCTTCAAGGTGCTCAGCTCCTTCACAATGGAACCACCAATTTGCCCATTTTCATGCATTGCCTGTGTTTAAAAATTATCGTTGTTCAAGAAACTCGTGAGATTTTCGTTCTTTTGCACCCGTGACAAACCGCTCTCCTCGCTGTGGCTGGCTGCAGGTGACCAAGCGTGACGAGGACTCGTCCCTGATGCAGCTGAAGGAGGAGTTCCGCACCTACGAGGCCCTGCGCAGGGAGCACGACTCCCAGATCGTGCAGATCGCCATGGAGGGCGGCCTGCGCATCGCCCCGGACCAGTGGTCCTCGCTGCTGTACGGGGATCAGTCCCACAAGTCCCACATGCAGTCCATCATAGACAAGGTCCGTCATGGTAGTCGAGGCCCCGCAAATGAATCGTTTTTTTTTTTTCTTTCATCAAGGCTTTGTGTGATTGTTGCTGATTTGCGCTTGAGCTCCGGTTTCCGCTGTGCCTCAGCTGCAGACGCCGGCGTCGTTCGCCCAGAGCGTGCAGGAGCTGACCATAGCGCTGCAGAGGACCGGCGACCCCGCCAACCTGAACCGCCTCAGACCTCACCTGGAGCTGCTGGCCAACATCGACCCCAGCCCAGGTGCGCGGCAGAGAACCTCCGACCTTAACCGACCATTACTCTGGTTCCGTTAATCGTAGATCGTTGCGGCGGTGCTGCCGTTGACCCCTCCCCCTTTCCGTCCGCAGATGCCCCGCCCCCGACGTGGGAGCAGCTGGAGAAGGGCCTGGTGGCTGTGCGCACCGTGGTCCACGGCCTGGTGGACTTCATCCAGAACCACAGCAAGAAGGGCGCTGAGCAGCAGCAACCGGCCCAGCACAGCAAGTACAAGACCTACATGTGCCGGGACATGAAGCAGAAAGGCGGATGCCCGCGCGGGGCCAGCTGCACCTTCGCCCACTCGCAGGAGGAGCTGGAGAAGTGAGTGTCGTGTCGTTTTGCGCACGCCGACGAAGAAAATCGCCGGTGTTGGCACGGCGGCCGTTCTGAGCGCGCTCACTCCCTCCCGCAGGTACCGCAAGATGAACAAGCGGCTGACCCCGAGGCTTCCGTGCGGCCTGCTGACCGAGGAGCCCTCGCCGCTCACCAACGGCATGGTGCCGCCCTGCCCTTCCACTCCGGTGCCGCCTCTCCTGGCCCGCGGGCCCGACCCGTCCGCCTACGAGCTCCTGCTCAAGCCCAAGCTGGACTCGGCGGGCCTGAGCGTGCCCGGCTCTCCGCCCGACTCGTGCGTGACGCCACGTCTAGCGGTTTTGCGCTGCAGCTTTCGCATGCCGCTTTCGCTTGGTTAACCTGTGCTTTGCTCCCTCTCACGCAGCCTGGATAAAGGCGGTGTGCCCCTCCACCCACACACGGCCTCCCACCCCAGGATGGAGCACCCGCCCCTGCCCAAGCAGATGGCTGGCGTGCCCCGCGGGGCGCCACCAATCTACCCGCAGCAGTCTGAGGTATTCTACCCGGAGACCAGAGCGCCCGCGGGGTCGCAGTACGAGCACCAGTACTCCACTGGTAAGTGTGTTTGATTGGTCCCCGTAGGACACGTTTATTAATTAAACACAGGGCATTAATACCAAAAAGTCAAGTTAACTAGATGTTTTTGGAAGCAGAGTAATTCTTGTATTCAAATCTTCACACTGATTCCAAATCACGTTTTGCACTTCGGTCTGACTTAACGTGGCCAACAGTAACCCTAACCCTTTATGTTTGAGGAAGAGAACTGTTGGCAGGGTTTCTGGTTATCCCGTCCTGTAATTCCTGTCCTGTTTCAATGTCCGCGTCGTGTCGTCCTGCTAACACGGCCGCTTTCTGTTGCTCAGGTAATCCGTACCCCTACCAGCCCACTCAGTACGTCCCGCCCCGTTATATCCGCAACCACGCCGGCCCGGGCGAGTCCGGCGTAGCCCCGTATCAGGACCCTTACTCCTGCTACGGCCCCGAGAGGCAGTACACGGGCCCCCACGCTGGCCCGCCTTTCTCGGCAATGAGCCCGCACCCCTACCCCCCACCCTCCCACTACGACGGCCGTCGGCACGGGCCCTACGCCGGACCCCCGCCCAACCCTCAGTCATTCGCCCCGCCCCGGGAGGAGCTGGTCCGGATGAGCCCCGTGCCCCTGGATGTCCCGCCCACTCCCCTGCCGCCCCCCGTGGCCGGAGGCGCCAGGTCCGTCTACCACCCAGAGTCGGTGACGCGGGAGAGGTACCCTCCGGAGGGGTACTACCCTCACGCGCAGCACCCTGCACCAATCAGGTCCCACGTGAGTACGAGCTGGTGTTTTTCTCTCATATTTAATCATCTCTGCGATGACCAGCTCATAATTTAACAACTGAACGCCAGCTGTAAACCAGGCGGTCTGAGCACCGTACAACCCCAAGGCCCACAGCCTCAGGCCGCTAACGTTGCGCCCCCTGCAGGACCTGTACGGCCGTGCGACGCAGCCCAGCCTGGACTATCTGCACCGCAGGCGTAAAGAGCTCCTAAACCAGCTGGAGGAGAGGAAGGTGATCTCGCCTCCGCCCTTCGCCGCCTCACCCACCCCCGCCTTCCACGCCGACTACCCTCAAGAGGTGAGCGCGCCGCAGCTCCTAAACTCTCCAACACGTTGGCCGTCTTTGCGTCACGTTTACCTTAAACTGGCTTCTTAAAACCCCGATAACCATGAGCACAAAAATCAATACTAAACTAAGTCGGCCTGGTGCTCAATTACGTCGTGATGCAGCAGTAGGGAACTGAAAGATGAGTAGGAAAGTATCGTAAAGTATCTCCTCCATGTCTGACCGCTCGCAGCGTTTCAGAAGATGCCTTCAAACCTGCTTTTGCTTTGCAGTATGTGGAAGACGGGTCCAAAGGGTTCGGGGGCCGCGAGCCGGACTACGCGGGTCAGTACTCGCCGTGGTCCTGTGACACCATTGGCTCTTACATCGGCTCCAAAGACCCGAAGCCCAAGGACGGCATGGCGGCTGGTGCCGTGCAAATGATGGTAGGGGAAACTTCTCTGCGGCCACTTCCGGGGACTCTTTGCCGTTGTCTTCGGAGAGTAACGACCCTCCTCTTCCTCGCCCCCATCCAGAGTGTGGAGGGGAAGGGCCTGCGTGAGCTGGACGCGCAGCGACGCACCGCAGAGGTCAAAGACGACGACCCCATCATCCCGTTCGGGCCCTTGCCCACGGTGTCTCCCTTCGGGGCGATCTCGCGCACCTCCAAGACGGGATACCAGACCACGGGGCCGGTGCAGGCCATGGCCTCCTCACAGGCCTCCGGCGCCAAGCACATGAACATGGCAGGTGAGTGTAGAGGCAGCGGAGAGAGCTCAGCTCCACCTGTCCACACGCCCTGATCTTCTCCCTTAATCCGAGATGTAGTACAGATTTGATTTCTGCAGCCGAACAGACGTTAAGGACGATCGGATTGCCTTGGCAACCAGACTCTGAAGACCGAGACCGGTAGCCATTTCGCATATATAAGTGTTATTTTTATCCAGTTACTAAGCAACATTTCTCTGTTTGTATCTGTGTTTCTCATGATGTCTGTGCAGGGTGGCGCTCAAATACCAATAGCAAATAGGCATTTTCGAAGTTATTCTAGCACCGACATGATCGTGCGTTAACAACCTCCAGAGTTCAGTTGAAGCACAGGTAGTACTAGAACGTCTGGTGCAGTCAGAGGAACATCTGAACCAGGCTCTGCGTGTTCCTCCCTCAGCCGAGTACTCGTACGGGAACCGCGGAGGCTGGAGCAGCGCGTCCTACCCGCAGCACCAGAGTACGCCCCCCGCTGGCCACTTCACAGACCGGTACGTCGCCCCTGTCCAGTCACACCGCACGCGTTTGGACTGCCGACCGTGGAACTCGCCGGTCTGATGCCTTTTTTTTTTTTTTTTTGTTGGTCGTGGGTCTCCTCCAGCCTCCCCGTGTCCGGCCCGGATCGGGAGCAGCTGAAGATCGAGCTACAGCAGGTCAACCAACAGATCAGCCAGCAGACGCAGATCCGCGGCATGGAGGTGTGTGTGGCGCCGAGCTATTTTTGGAAGGCGCAGAGATGATGTGTGTGTGTGCTTGATCTCACGCACCCCTTCCCCCCTGTAGGCTGCCAGCAACTCGGCGCTGCTCCAGAGAGAGGCCAGCGCCCTGGCTGCACAGCCTCCTGTCACCAAGTGGACACCAGGGGGCGCTGTTTCCAGTGAGCAGCTCAGCCTGGAGCTCCACCATGTAGAGCGCGAGATCGGCAAGAGGACCCGAGAGATGGTGAGTGAGGCGGGCTGGGTAGGCAGTGCTAATGAAGCCCATTGGTCGACAAACCGCTTGACCTACTGGTTGTGTTCTCTTATTGGTTTACTGCTTGGGTAGAACGTTTTTTGTGAATGGCGTATGGCGCAGATGTTCAGATTCCTGTTCTAGGTGTGGGTGATGGAGGTTGAGTGAGTACAACTTGTTTATGACAAACATTTATGCATTGAGGGAAAACAACAGGACATCGATACCTTCTGTGTCAACAGACAACAGCATTAAGACCGGTCATGTCTGGCAGTCATGTATCGGTTATGTCTGGCAGTTGGAACGCAAGCCTGCTATGATTTCAGTGAATCCGGATCAGTTTCTGTGCTGGATCAAATGTGAGGTGCAACGTCCCGTGTCGGTTCACCAGCAGGAGGTTTTATTACAAACCAGATGTTGGTGAATTCTGCTCCACCTGGGCTCGTCGACGAGGGGCTGTTGTTGGGCGGACGTGGCGCTCACCCCCCCCCCCCCCCCCCCCGTCTTCGCCAGCGAAGGTGGCGATTATGTGAAAGTTGACCGTGTTTGTCTTTCCAGGAGAACCAGGTGGCCCACGAGGTGCAGTACAAGCTGAAAGCCACAGAAAACGGGCAGGTCGACCATAAAGTGCAGCTGGAGGAACTCTCCTTAGCCCTGGGGTGAGCAGAGCTTCATTCACTCCTTAACATGCGTCATACCCAGAAAGCTCTAGAACAAACTCTTGATCCAGCTGAATCTGGAAATAATGTCCCCAACATGTCCCTAAGGCGTAACTTGTTTTTTTGTTTTTTGTAGTGACGTATCTAACGGATCGAGTGGCATGGGGCCAGCCAATAGCGTTGGAGGCTCTATGTTGTCTTTGACCAATAAGACATCTTCACTCACCCTTTCCTCAGGTGACCAAGCAGCGAGTGGCTCAGATCTCCAAAAGAATGGTGTTCATTCGTGCTCCTAAGTGTGGCCCCACACACACACACACACACACACACACACACACACACACACCCCTCTAAAGATTCAGTAATTCTTATTACTCGGCTGCACACATGTCAAAACGTGTCTCGACTGATTTTAGAGACCTGAGATTAGAAACTCTTGAAATTTGTAGGCCGAAGACAGTTGAGGGACAGACACACACATACACTCACAACTGCATGCTGTTACATGCATGCACAGACACAAATTTCTCTTTGTTTTATCTAGAAAAATGAGCAGTATCTGCCGTGATATGAATTTTCTTTCTTTTTGTTCTGTGAATGAGCTTTTTGTTTGGTTTAAATGACTTCTCATCACCTGGAAACCAGGGCTTCTGATTACAACACCCCCCCCCCCCTTTTTATGTTTTTCCCTGCCCCCTAACATATTTAAGTGACAAAGACAAACCCAAAGCAAGCATAGAAATAAAGGAATTAATAGATCTATCAACTGGCAGCATAGGAAAAGCGAACAGAACCTTTTGTAGACTCTTGTTGTGTCCGGGCTCTTCCTGCTGTTCAGTGGCTCCGGTTATGACGCGTGTTGGTGGAGCTAGGGAGCTTAAACCTCCTACACAGTTGGGCCTGTGTTGAGACGTTTAATCACATGCACCCGCCTCATCTCCCAAAACAAAATCTGTGCAGCCTTGAATATGAACTGACTGACCAGGCACAATATAGCATGGAGAGCCTTTAATCGATCCATTTTGTATGGACCTTTACTACAGGTTTTCCCCAGCAGGGATCTCACTCAGCCGTGGCGGGCGTTGGATCGCAAACAACAGGCCTGGGCTCCTGGGAACACAGGGGTTGAGCATCAATAATCAATTATAAGATTTCAATTAATTTGTGGTGTGGCTACAGAACTGTTCAGAATTTGTAAGTTGTAACACGTCTAAAGCATTCTGTTTTATAGAATGCGTACAAACGTCTTAAAAAAAAAAAAAAAAACCCACCGTGAGCACTTTTCCATGTTTTTCTATGAGTGTGTGCTTTTTTATTACAGGAAGAATGACACTTTTAGATCCATGTGTTCCCTGGGGCTGGGGTTTGCTGGTTTTAGGATGAATTTCCTCCCAGTGCCATGTCTGTTTCACGTGATAGCAGCCTATTCGTGCATTTTCATCGATTCTCCTTAACTTCTGTGAAGTTGCTTATTTGGGGTTCCTGGTCATGTTTTGTATATTCGGGTCAGTCGCTGCACAGAAACCCATAGCATGAGGTATCACTGCAACAGAACGGGCCCAGGATGGTAGAACGCTCAAACTGGAACCATATTCACACTAGACATCGGCTGACGGCTACCACGCCCAGAACTGATTACCGTAATCTCGTCTAGACAGCAATTGTTTCAATTAAACAAGGCCACCCTAATTGCTCTCCTACGATCAGGCTTGTAAATGTGCTCCTCGTCACCGCCCAGATTTACTTTGAATTGATTCTCCAGAGACGTTTATTCAGCTTGAACCTGTATCACTTCGCTTTGCCCTAATGTGTGGTTTTGCACATAATATATTCTGACTATTTAAACGGAAAAGGGGGATGCCCCAAATAATGGAAACGAACAAGCTTTGAAGTCTTCCTATAGTGATGACATTCTTCACGTGTGATTATTTTGTTCTAGTCTCTTGAGACCGACAATATTAAGCTCCAATTTTGGGTGCAACCTCTTAACATTTATTTTTCCTTTGTGCTGTAGCTGTTGATGTAGTTGATTATAATGACGTCTAGTCATGGTCGATTTTTATTTTTTTTTGGCCTAATTTCTTTTGATGTTTGATGTTCTTTTGATCTATTGCTCAAGAAGAGCATGCTGGCTTTTCAAGAAATCCTAACGATCGGCAACGAACCACGTAGACATGCGGGGACGGTTTTGAGGTCTAGCGATTGTGCTCGATGCGTGCATCCTCACAGTAGCTGTGTGCCATCGTCTTTTGTTAGAACTGGATGCTTGGACCTAGTTGATTATCTTGTGTGGATTTTTGAAATCTGCACCAATCTCACTCTTAACGACGTCTCGCGTCATGTTCTGCACATCTTTTGCTTTGTATATCTCTGCTTTCCGTGAACAGCTGATGCGTCTCCTGTCTGTTACGGCTACGTAGTGCTGAAACATTCTACTGGTGAGCATTTATATTAAATGACCGACAATCTGCCCCAAAGTCCTCTATAACAAATACCGAGATTGTCCATTTTCTTCCCTCTCTTTATTGATCACTGCAGCAGGAAGACGCTCTAAGTTAACTGAACCAATATTTTGTTCAAAGTACATTAAAACTGGCATGGAAGTACAAAACTTTTAAGAAGCCTGCTTGGAGTTTATAAAATGCTGAAATACAAGAGCTGGCTAGTCAGCGTTACCTTTGCATAGTGTGACCTGTAAACTCAAGTATGCTTAATGGCACCTCTAGGCTTTGGTTTTCCTTGCCTGCTATGTGAAGAAAAGGAACCGTATTAGCTTTCCGAGACCCCACCCAGCATGGCTGCTCCCGACTGCACAGAGTATTTGAGAATTCTTGACGGATCGGCATATGGAAACGTCCGTCCCAGGTGCCGACGCAGTTTTGCCCTGCCCTTCCCGGGCGGTGTGGCGGGCGTGTCCCGTTTTTCCATCGTTTGCTTTTGCTCGGCCCTCTCTAGGTGGTGTGGCTAGCGCGGTGGGCGTGTCCCGTTTTGCTCGGCCCTCTCTAGGTGGTGTGGCTAGCGCGGTGGGCGTGTCCCGTTTTGCGATGCTGCATGCAGCTGAAATGGTGCCACGTTACGATAGTGTTCAGCAGGTGTGTGAAGATTTGCTTTTTTTTTTTTTTTTTTTGCATGGCGCGTCCGTGACTGGCACAGAAAAGCAGTGATGCTTTTCTTTTAACCTTTGGATGATATGGGAATGTGCTTTATGTATTTAATATTCGTCAGCAAATTGGCACTTGTTTGGGTGCTCTAGGGTGTATTTGTTTTTTCATCAGAGATCTCACAGGCTTGTATATTTTTCCCCTTCGTACATTATTTTCCCACTGTGTTGCCACTTAATGTTGTGTTTTCTGAGCAACAACCCCCCCCACCTCCACCCAGCTGAGGAGTCACACACAATGTGATTTTGATTGAGAATGGGTCCGGCTCTAATGGTCGACAGTCCTTTCTCTATCCAGATTGTGTCTGTTTTGAGCAGACCCGTAGTGCTCATTTAAATGTAAAACAAATTAACTCATTTTGAACCTTAACACTGTTATGGCTGTGTTTTTTTTTTTTTTTTTTGTCTTTTTATTCCTAACTTTTTTGGGAACTGTAATGGCTTTTTTATGATTACTTCAAAGTTGTCTTGTAAAATCTCTTAAATTAAGGTACAGGCTTGATTTCAACAAGGAAAGGTTTTATATATATATACATATATATATAAATATAGATTATACTCCATTAAGGAATGTTTAGGACCATCTTACTCCAATGTGGATGTAGCCATTATTACGCCATTTTATGACTTTGTAAAACAATTCACTGTGTGAAAATTGGTTTGCATTTTTTGTATAATACAATCTGCTCTTTTGTTTGTTTGAGAGGTGAAAAAGTTGGAGAATGAGGAAAAAAACCTGTGATATTAAAGAAAAATGTAACTTGTGTACAACAGTGATTCTAAATGAGAGGGAAGAATTAAACAATATTGACACTTTAATATCAGTGTGGATTTTTCATTAACCATAAATTCTATTAAAAATAATCTTAAATGTCAGACTTTAGAAGCCATACACTTTAAGACGGCGTGAATTAAGATACTTTTTTTGCTGTCACAATGATGTCCATCTAAGTTCCTTTGATGTTTATATAGAACTGGTTTCCAAGAGACATCAAAACACTTTTGAAATACAGCTAGATTTGCTACAGCCATGTTGAAATCATGGCTGAACAGGTTTAACGGTACTTTTTAAAGAAAGTTTGATTCAATGATTCCTAGAAAGGCACAAATGGTTGTTAAATATTACCGAGGGTCAATTAACTCTGCTCCAAACTCCTGACCCCCTTTCATAGTCAATCAATACAACAGTTAACACCAAAATCACATGAGTCCTGTTTATCCTCTCCAGAATGGGTAGCTGAGATGAATTAATTTTGTGTTGCTGTGCAGCTGTGAAATGCTAGCCATGTCCTCCTCTGATAGCGTGAACCCGAAAACCTGCAAACAAAGCATAAAGCTCAGTGCGGCGAAGAAGACCGGCATCATGACGACGAGCAGCGACCGCTTGAGGAAACAGACGGCCAATCAAAGTCTGATCTTTTCTCGAGACAACCTTTCTGCTTTTAAAAACTGGCAAATTAACTTGGGTTCTGAAATATGATTCGTGTTCACGAAAATCGTATTGTTAAAATCATAAGAGGGACAGTGTTAAGTGTAATACTCCCTCTACTGTTTAAAGATGATCTTTGCATTAGGCTTTTGGGAATCCCATATATAAATAGGCTGAGAGAGAAAGCGAGGCAAAATACTCAGTGGAAGTAATCACAGATCCTCTATGGCTACAGTGCAGCAGCAGCGTGAAAAGAGTGAATGCTATGTGTAATAATGAATGACATGTATATGTATGTTACATATTCAGACGGTGCCATGCCACTATCAACACACACACCAGTGCGGTCACTTCACCCGGGTGGGATCCCAGCTCACATGCCTCCCATCATGCAGTGCGTGCATGGCTGCCATGTCTGTCTCTTCCAGTTGGAACTCAAACACCTGCACACGTGGAGGCAGTCTCAGTGGGCGGCACGCAAGCTCTACACAGCCAAGATCAAAATGGCCTCCGTAGTTTGAAGAGAACGCAACGTACACCTACATTCACCTTGCAAGCCAAACGGCTTCATACACAGAGCTACAATCAAGCGTGCTTCTGTTTTACAATGAAGCAAAACCTTTTTGTTGTTGTTGTTGTTTATTAATGCCTTATTATTCATGCTAATTCACGATTATTGCCCTGCAAAAAATATACAAACAGAACATGCGTCCAAAGCTGCAGCGTCGCAGCTGGATTAAAATTCTTTGCAGATGTCTGACTTACTTTGCAGTTCTCAAAGATCCTCTGGGGCTTGGTGGACTTCGGGATTGTGATGACCCCGTTCTGCAGAGAACACCACCCCATGGTGGCAGGGGGCAGTTGTTTCACACAATCAGTGTCGGACTTTTGACACATGCTGATAGTTTATGATTAAGGACTGTTATGCTCACCCACTAATATTGTACTTGTTTAACTAAATTTTACACAAAACAAAAAATTAACTTGTTCATTTCACTGAATATACTGTATTTAACAGTTTTGCAAAATGTTATCGGTCAACTGAATTGTTCTTGCATTTCTAATTGGCTTTAAAGTTTAACACCGGGAGGCGTGACTGCTCACACATTAACAGCCCTCAACCCGACAGTGCTGTGGGAAGTTCTGATGAAAAATAAGCAAAACGGCTACAGATCACGGACGTTCAGTGGAAATTTGAACCAAACTGTTGACTTCACCGTTAACCATTATTCGTGTCTGGCCTCCTGGTTTATATGAAGTTCAGTACTTTCATTCTCCCCACTAAAACATACTGAATATTATGGATCCCCAGATTATAACAGTATTTTGGGGGCATGGCTGATCCATGCTGGATGCTAGCTGACAATCATGTCTTGCACTCCACGTGCAAGTTCCACGTAGACGCGCAGAACCGATTTGGTGCGGCCGTACCTGGACGCTCCAGCGAATGCAGATCTGGGCGGCGCTGCGCCCGTACTTCTCCGCCAGCTGCAGTATGAGCGGGTGGAGGAGGGCCTGACCTTTGGCCAGGGGGCAGTAACCCTGGAATGCGATGCCTTCCTTCTGGCAATAGTGCACAAGTTCCCACGGCTGCTGGAAGGGGTGGAACTCGACCTGCAAAAGGAGCAGAGACGCTCGCTACCGTGCCGGTGAGCGCGAAAGGGGGCGTGAGGCGTCGCGCGTTTCATCGCGGGTTTCCTCTGAAGCTCGCGCACCTGGTTGACGTGAGGCACAACGCTGCAGTCTTCCTTCAGCTCGTCCAGGTGAGGCACCAGGAAGTTGCTCACTCCGATAGCACGGCAGAGTCCTGCAACGTTGGCAAAAACGCACTCAAGCACAAGGTCCTAGCCAAACGTTCCACGCGCGTTGTTAACTGAAATGCAACGAAAAAAATAAAAGTCTCCACCTTCATCGTACATCTCTTCCAGTGCTCTCCACGTCTCTGCTCGAACTTCCCTGTTGGAGCGGCCTGAATCCATACAGTCAGGCCAGTGCATTAGGTACAAGTCTGCAAAGATGACGAATCAGACTGGTATCAGATTATAAATCAGTGTCAGTATCAGAAGGCTAACACAAAACAAACCTTTGCCCATTGCCACCGGTCCAGATGGAATGAGGCGCCCTTACCCAAGTAGTCCACTCCAAGCCTGACCCTAGAAGCCCGGCAGGCCTCCTTGGCGTTGTGGTACCCGTAGTCGCTGGGCCAGAGCTTCGAGGTGATCCACAGGTCCTCCCGTGGCACTCCGCTCTCTGCCACCGCCTTGGCCAAAGCCTCCTCGCAGCCATAGCGCTTGGCTGTGTCTATGTGCCTGAGCCCGCACTCGCGGAGCGCGTACACCACCGCCTCGTGGGAGTAGCCGCCCATATGCGACGTCCCTGCAAAGAAGAGGTCAAGTCGTAATTAACCGCACCTTATGCGTTACAGCTACCAGTCAAACATGTGAAGTAGCAGCGACACAAAACCACAATCTCTTTATATTTGCTTCAGAAGTAGCAAGCTGGCGAACTATATTAATAACCGACAGTACTCACCTAAACCGAGTATTGGGATCTTCCGTCCATTGGAGAGGGACACAAGGGGACAGGGCAGCATGGAGGCTGTGCAGACGGAGACACTATTCCTGCGTGATTAACTGAGGGAAGATCACTAGCAGTGTCGTGTCTGATAACGAGGGTGAGGACAGTGGTCAACTTGTCCGAGCTTTGGCGATTCGCGATCGAGCCGTCGGCATTTTAAAACCTCAATGCGCGCACACACAGAAGCTTACGGTACATGAACGCGCACAGTATAACAGGGTTGCTCCCAAATCGTGGAGAGTTGACGTTTTTGTGCATTTTAACTTCATAATCTTTTTTTTCTTGAATGATTGCATGGGATGGTACTATATTGCATATTGCAAACCGCTGCATACTGAACTATATGCATGGTTTCACTCAAGCCAATACATTGGAACTAGTCTAAATAAATAAATAGATAAATAAATATAAATTGCTATTTAAATTACGCACTGTAATTCACGCGCGCAAGGAATGCATTATTGGCCTAGTCATCCTGCTGTATCAGATTGCGGTTAAATAGATCTTAGGTCACCATTGGCATTATGAGAGGATTGTTAAAAATTCCATTTTAATTTAAATTAACTCATTGGCTTTAAATGACTAATACACAGATTTATATACAGATTACGTTTGACATTATATCCACCACATTCGAACTATTTGCAATTTCTCAAAATCTCACGTTGTCATAAACCGAAACCTCAAAATCAAGTTGAGCCAACAGCCCAGGAATTGCCGTATGTCGTAAAACAGGCGAAGACTCGTGTTTTGCGACAATAGCCTTCTCGTTGGGGGCGAGTACCTGGTGCTAATGTGATTTTACACTCGAAAAGGGAAAAAAGTCTTATTTTAAGCTATGTGTTTGCCTGGTGTAACCTGGTATTCTGTTCATTTTATTTTAAGAAAGTTGTAGGCCAGTGTCATGTGAGGTGCAATCTAAATATATTAGGTGCCTTTATAAAGATTCGCCGGACTTCAAATAGTCCCAACAAAGTCGCGCAAGTCTACGGTCAAGGGATTAAGCGCTTTGCGCATGCGCAGTGTGTCTTAAAATTTACAAACTTTCCTCAAGTTTTCCTGGGCAACTGGATTCATATGGACGAAGTATGAGGTAGACGGAGATATGCAACGTTTAAATGATCTTTATGAACAAACGTTACATATGGTGATCAAACCTGCTCTTGTTTTAATAACTACGAGCAAACTGCAAAAAACATGTACATTTTAACACGTTTGCAGCTGCTGTAGTTAAAATACTCCAACGGTTTATAGTATTATTAGGTTATAATATTTAGTTGTGGTTGGTTAATTCTAAAAATGCATCAATGGTGTGCAATGCAATTCGCACTTTGACACCCGTTAAACCTCGTTGTTGCAGGATTCGTGTCCCAGGCTTCAGGCGCGTCCCCCTGCGGCGGGCGTGCATCCTCGCCCCGTTGTTGCTGCTGGTGGTTGGGGCAGCACTAACGTCTTTACTCCCGTCCTCAGAAGACCTGGGTGTCTTCCGCCGCCAGGATAACGGGTCACTGGCGCACCCACCACGGGAGGACTCGTTTACCATAGTCATGCAGACGTACAACCGCACGGACGTGCTCCTGAAACTACTGAACCATTACCAGGCGGTCTCTCGTCTGCACCGGATCATCATCGTGTGGAACAACGTGGCAGAGCCGCCGCCTTTGGCCCTGTGGGAGTCGCTCCGACCCCATCCGATATCCGTGATCTTCAAACCGCAGACAAGCAACCGGATGCGTAACCGGCTTCAGCCCTTTCCTGAGATAGAGACTGATGGTGTGTGTGGCCAAATCAGTTTGCAAACAATTAAAAACCAGTTAAATATATACATATAAATGCTTCAAAACTGTTTTTAAAAACTTTAAATGGTTTCTCTCCTTAACAGCTGTGCTGATGCTGGATGATGACACGTTGGTCAGTCTCCCTGACATTAGGTTTGCATATTCCGTCTGGAAGGTGAGAGGTCACCAAGGTGGACATTGAACAGCTGACACGGTTTCATAAATTAATCGAAGTGAACAATATTTAGATGTATTTGATCCATGTCTTTTGTCTCTCTTGCATGCACATGCACCCAAACCTGCAACTATCCTCTGTAACTGCCATTGCAGCAATTTCCAGACCAGATAGTGGGCTTTGTACCAAGGAAGCATGTGACCACAGTCTCGGGTGTGTACAGCTACGGCAGCTTTGAACTCCAGGACCCTGACATGGGTGGAGACAGGTAGATCACAGGCCATTATCATAAATGTTTTTGAATGTGGTTGTGAAAGTGGCACAATCCATGAGTTCTAATCGACAGAGTCATTGTTGTTGTAGATGTTTTATAATGGTTGCTTAGCTTGTCTTTTCTTCTCTGCAGATACTCCATGGTGCTGGTGGGCGCCGCCTTCTTCCACCGCCGTTTCCTGCAGCGGTTCCAGACGCAGCCTCCCGAGGTGCACGCCCTGGTGGACGAGACGCAGAACTGCGACGACATCGCCATGAACTTTGTGGTGGCGCTGGAGCGGGCCGAGGGCCCCCGCCGGCCGGCCGGGGTGTTCGTGAAGCCCGTGGACCTGAGGAACCTGGAGAAAGACGCCAGCAGCGGCTACCTGGGCATGTGGCACCGGGCCGCACACCTGCTCCAGCGCTCGCACTGCCTGAACAGGCTGGCGCAGATTTACGGGGAAATGCCCCTCCGGTACTCCAACATCATGATCTCGCAGTTCGGCTTCCCCAGTTATGGCAACCACAAGAGCAGGAACTGACCATGAGGAAGTCCTTTATGTGATAATCCAACGTCAACCGGAGTGTTTTTGTTTGTTTGTTTTTAAGCAGTCCACTGTGAAGTGCCGGACACACAGTAAGTTAACTGTCGCAGTGGAATGAACTGAAGTAAAAATCAATCTCGAGGACTTTTTTAATCAACGGATACTTTCACTCAGCACAGACTGCAAATCCGTATGGCTACAAAACTGTACAAATTCGTCCCAGCTTCAAGTACTGGCTGTGCTTCTTGTGAGGGTGAGCCAAGCTTGCCAGGCAGTATGGAAATTGATGTGAGATTGGGTCATCCTGTAGCAAAGAAAATGGCTGAAACTGCAACGAAGCGTTTTTAGGCAGCTGAGAAACTATGTTTCTTTGGGAGAGAGTTACTCTGGTGTGTTTGTGACTTTGCAAAACATTTACATGCATAAAAACTAGATGCCAGTAAAAGAAAGGGATAAAGCAGAAAAGCAAAATATGTCTCGTTTAAAAGTCTTGAAGGTTTTGAGTGCTGCTGTACAGGAAGCTTTTGTAAAAGTGTTTTTACAGCAGTTTACATCGTTTCTCACAGCAAAGATGTATCGGACATTTTTTTGTTTGCTTTTTTAAATGCAGTTTTTAAGGAACTAAAACGCTTGAAGGAGTTTAGTTGATGCCAGTTTTCAAAAGTACTTTTGCACTGTTTTAATCTGGTGTTTTATAGAATCTGCTACCGAGTCCACTGTTGGTGGTGGTGTAATTGCAATGCGTAAATTTGTGATTGCCATATTACAACATAATGAAATATCATAAATAAAACATAATAAAATGATTTTTTTTTTCTCGTTTAGCTCTGTTGTAAATGTTACAATGATTTCAGAGAGCGTCCTGTAGGGGACCCATAACTGTATGGGTATTCCTACATTGCTGGTCACATTTCTCTTCTTTCTGGTGCAAGACTGTAAAGAGCAGATCTAAGCCTACCATTAACATTGTTGACCATGTCACACTTAAATGTTTGTATTAAAGGGTATCTATAATATCAGCATCAAAGCAGGCTGTTCATGTAATGTCACACTTTGTTTTGGTTTCAGTTGTCATGCCCCCTCATTCTCCGTCCTTTATTGATCCCATCTGTGTCTTGTTAGTCCTTGTTAAATGTGTGTATTTAAACCCTCTGTGTTTCCTTTGCAGCATAGTATGAAACCCCGCCTTTTAAATTAATTTAATGTATTTTTTATCGGTAAAATGTCAGTTTCTTTAGCCTGCTGGTTTCTTGAGCCAACCAACAGGCTCAAAAGGTTGCTTTCTTAAAGACAGTGTGTGTAGACTGTTTTTGCTTTCTGTTCGTCATGTGTCGTACTCTTAGTGTTGGTAACCTGATGCTGGACTGTCTTGACGACATACGATATTGGATTCGCCCTTAATAAATCTCGATCTTCTTAGTGCATGCGTACACCTCATGCTCACTCCACTTTGCGCTCTCAGGCCTGATAGTTTTCAGGCGCCACGCCGGAATTCCGGCGTACCGACATGTCCGCGAGAAAAAAACATATTTTATATATATTTTATATTAAAAATATTGACTGAAAAATCCGTCAAATCATAATAAACCACACACATGCGCGTGCTGTCTGTTTTGAGGCTGAAATATGATCCTCTCACTGGCGCTCATCAGCGCTGGATGGATGACGGCGGTGTCATTTGATTGACTTGCGGGTCATTCCGCCTTCTGATTTTCGGACTTTACTTAAAAAAGCTACCTCCCTCCTGCCTTAAGTCCAGTTTGTTTTGGTCAGTTAATGTTTTCAACTTGATTGGTCGTGCCGAAGACATTAATGCATAAACATCATACAGGCGGTCCAGGGGTTACGAGGTTCCCAAGTTACGATTTTTCGTGGTTACTACACATCTCTTATTTACTGTTTAAAGACTCGTTTGGACCCAAGTGGTTCTGCGTCGTAAACGGAACTTGGTGTTTGGTGTGCGCGGTGTCAGGATTAGTTAAACGCAGCTATGGATAAAGGTATTTGCCAAAAGGCTAGCTTTAGGATAGGATAACTGCGTATAGTACGTTATTTACGTACAGTATGTACGTATGTTCCGATTTACACCGATGTTCCGATTTTAATCGATTTACGACGGATCAACGTCGTAACCCGGGGACCGCCTGTATTTCAGACATCGGAAGAGCTTCAGAGGATAAATTCAGTATTTTATCTTTATTCTGATTAAGTTAAATTTTTATCAGAAATATAAGAAAGTGGTTTTTTTTGAGCCGGTACAGGTGGTCAGACGATCTGGTTCATCTTGGCCGCCTTACGGCGTAAGGTGTAATACATGAACAAAAGCACAAAATGTATGTCCTAATAATCCAACACAAAATATTTATTAAATATTTTATATATTAAAACTAACTATAATCATAATACTTGTAATTCTTTTAAACTTTATTTGCATAATTTCTTTGAGTTGTCTGGTATCCTATAATTTACTAACAGTAATGAATAAATAATTAATCATGCCTGTTTTTAACATTGTGTCTAATTGTGTTAACAATCTTTAGGTTACAGCATTTTCTCAGAATATTAATAGAAATTGTTTTTTTTATTTCACGATAATGATTACCTGACATATTTATTCTTAATTAATTTAAAGGGTAATTATTAAATATTCTAAATATGGTACAATCCCCCCCCCCCCCCGCCCCCCGCTCATAAAAAGTTCAGGCTCAGGAATTTTTCCCACTATCACCGCTGCGCTCTGCCTTTCGTGTCCATAAAAACAAAACACTGATCAGAGATGGGAAGTCAAAGTCAAATTTGTTTATGTAGAGCTTTTTACAAAACATGTTATCACAAAGCTTATAATCATATCATATATACCCTTATTTTCCTAAACAAAGATGGGAAATCTCAGTAAAATTTTTAACACGCAATAACTGTGTCTTGGTTATTCTGAGGAAGCTTATTATATTGTGAAATCATGATATGAAATGCGTTTTCTCTTCCCTCAGAACCATAGCGCACTTCTCACGTGTGCCCAACAGATGGCGTGTCTACTTCCATTTTTTTAGCCTCATCAAGCCAACACAGCATGTATAGGCTACTACAATAGAAACACAAACTTTGGACCAGCACACACTGGCCATTTATATTACAGCTGAATTATCTACAATTGTCAGTGATCTCTGACCCCGTTGTGGTTCTAACCACATGTTGACTGCTGACTGGATTTTATTTGGACGGTGTAACAGTTTTAACACCCCTTACACTGAAGGTAGTGTCATCACGTTGGGTGTGGAGCACAGCAGGGTGCCAGAGTTACTGGACAATATTCAGCTAAAGTATGAACAGGTTGCATTAATGGTCCCCTCAACATTTGTTTCTCCGGGTATCATCTGGTTAATTTGTGAACAGAAAACGTTTGTATTCCTTTCACTTTCAACTTCATATACTTCTGGGAATAAGAAGGAAAACTGTTATACAACACAATGGGAAATTCCTCCCAGGGTCAAAAACGTTTCACCCAGACAGGATGGCGTTGACAACGTAAATGTTGGTTGCCAGATAAGGATGGTCCATAGGCAGCATGCAAAAAGATATACAATACAGGCTGAGTGTGTGGACATCAATTTAAACAACCATTAGTTTAAACATACATAGCTCACGTGCCAGTGATTAGCATGAGGCTCCGGCAGGCTAATCTATAGCAGCATAACTAAAGGGAGGGGTCAGAGGTGACCACAGTCATTAGGGCTCACTGAGACATTGCTTTACACCCAAGTCATTGTCACAACTGAGTGATGCCATCATGACACTGCTGGACGACAGCATCAACATCTCAGATTACCAGAAGTCTCAACATCTGGGGGCCCCCGATCCCCACACCTTACACAAGGGGAATATTAACTGAAGGGAACATTTTAACATGCAATTTATATCGATAGGTACATCTTGTGGCATGATTCAGTCTAAAACAACAAATCTAAAGTATATAAAAGTATAA
The DNA here is from genome assembly GCF_052324685.1 of Brachyhypopomus gauderio. Taxonomy (NCBI): domain Eukaryota; kingdom Metazoa; phylum Chordata; class Actinopteri; order Gymnotiformes; family Hypopomidae; genus Brachyhypopomus; species Brachyhypopomus gauderio. Next base: position 21,505,364 of record NC_135224.1, on the reverse strand, counting down.
CACTTCTAAAAATTGTCAATTTAAATGTCCAATCAAAGGATGCCTGTCTTGATTAAATAGATAGATAAAAGTTTTTACGGTTTTTGAATGAGGTGTGCATTTGGTGAGTTTTAATCATTACCATTAGCAGTACTGAGTACACAGCTTTTAGCAGATAAGCCAGAAGCAATTTTATCCTGCTGTGATCTGCAGTACCATCTTCCAAAGCAGAGAAAATGACTATTGAAAATCACTCATACGACTGTTTTACAATCCTTATTTTCCTAAACAAAGACAGGGCTCTACTAATTGTGTGTGACATTAAGAAAATCTCAGTAAAAGGTATTAAAATGTAATAACTGTGTATTGGTTATTCTGAGGAAGCTTATTATATTGTGAAATCATGATATGAAATGCATTTTCTCTTCACTTAGAACCACAGCGCACTTCTCACGTGTGCCCAACAGATGGCGTGTCTACTTCCATTTTTTGCCTCATCAGGCCAACACAGCATATATACTCAGTGACGTCAGTAACGCGGTACTATAATCTTACCACTTTTTTCTGTAACGAGTAATACAACGCGCTACTATTTCCAGTCCAGTAATCAGATTAAAGTTACTTATCTAAGTAACTGTGTGTTACTATTTTTATTTTCCCTAGTAAAAAAATATATATTTGCTTTCTTCTTGGCTCAGTTCTACTTTTGTGTCTGACCGTAGCGCTCGACTCCGCACGCTGCGCGCGACCCTGTGAGAGCGCGAGCACGTTTTACAAGTCATTTTTTGCAGTGTCCTCCCGTAACGATATGTGGTAGTATAAAGAAACACCCCTCAAAAACAGGGGAAGGAACATTTACCTGAAGAATTTTAATGTTGCATTGTGTTCCACGTTTGAAAAGTGCTGGAATTTTGAATAACGTAGCCTACTTTAAAATGCTTGAAACTGTAATGGTAAGGACTCAAGGAGTCTTAGCCCTTTAAGTGACACGGGGGGCACTGGCGTAGGGGAGGGGCACGCAAGGAACGCACTGCGGGGGGGGCCCGAACACAGGTGGGCCCCGCCTAAAGCCTGGTTTATACTGTCGCGAGCGACCGTAGCGCACGACCCTGCGCGAGCGGTGTAGGCGTTTATACTTTCGCGAACATCGCGAGCGTCGCTGCAGTGTTCTCCGAAACGATAGGTGGCAATAGGTGGCAGTGGAGAATAAAAAACCTCTGCAAAACCGGGGAAAGAACATTTTTACCTGACCAGAGACCGTATATATACACCAGGCATCAAACATAAATATGGCTTTGCAATGTTGTCCGAAACGATATGTGGTAGTATAAAGAAACACCCCTCAAAAAAAGGGGAATGAACATTTACCTGACGCATTTTGATGTTGCTTTGTGTTTCAGGTTTGAAAAGTGCTGGAATTTAGGCTAAAGTACATTAAAATGTTGAAATTACGTTAACAAATACGAGCCTCTTGTAATTCCAGGACGAAACATGAGAGAACGTGACGACGTTAAGATTGAGCGTTTTGAAAATAAACAACCATTAAATAATGTGATAAAAAGCGAATTATTTCGAGTATATGTATTAATATTTAACTTAATTATGTTTATCGTGCTGGAAAATATTGAAATGGACCTTAAAAGTGCCGTACAAGTGCTTTAATTCCACCTTGTTTAGGTGTATGAACCCTGCAAACATGACTTTGTCGATCGCGCTGAAGCAGCGGGAACAGGAGCCGGCAGGCAGGCAGCGGGAACAGGAGCCGGCAGGCAGGCAGCGGGAACAGGAGCCGGCAGGCTGGCAGCGGGAACAGGAGCCGGCGTGGACAACCTCCTCCGGGTCGCGGGTACAGGAACAGGCCTGGACCTGACGTCCTTGGGGGGCGGAACCACCGGGCTGACGTCCTCGGGGGGCGGAACCGCCGGGCTGACGTCCTCGGGGGGCGGAACCGCCGGGCTGACGTCCTCGGGGGGCGGAACCGCCGGGCTGACGTCCTCGGGGGGCGGAACCGCCGGGCTGACGTCCTCGGGGGGCGGAACCGCCGGGCTGACGTCCTCGGGGGGCGGAACCGCCGGGCTGACGTCACCGGGGGGCGGGACCGCCATACTGACGTCACCGGGGTCCGAGCCGGCCACTCTTGCCGTGAGTGTCCACTACTCCCCCCCAAAAAATTCTTTGGCGTCTTAAGGGGAGAAGCTGGCAGGATCAGAGGAGGGAGGTGCTCCTCATGGAAGGCGACTTCTTCATGCGCTGCGGCGACGGGGCTCTGAACCGGGGGCGTGGTCTTCCTCCTTCCCCGGTCTGGTCTGCGCCTGGAAGAACATACAGACACAACTGCTTCTCGGTGGCTTTCATTGTGACTCCGCCTCGTCAGAGGTATCGGGAGCTCACAATGGCTTTTGAAAGCCAACCGAGAGCCAAGCCAACGCTCGTCTGCACATTCCTTCCGTCTACCCGAATCTCGCGCTACAGGTTGCTCCTCCCTGTAGCGTGTGTCGAGTCGGGCAGACACGTAGTGCTTATCAGGGAGTTCGTCGCTAAAGCTAGAAACCGAAAGTGATTTCGCTTTGTTTTTACAGCGACGAGACTCCCCTGTACCCACAGCGCAAGGGGAATTCCTGTCTCTGGTTCGTTCACGCTGTAATACCGGAGAGTCGAACCGAATTAAACCAGCCAACATCTCATTACAGCGATTGAACCTACCAGAGTCTCGCTCTCTCGCTGTGTCCTGGTAAGGTCGGTTGTTATGTAACGATCTGCGCTGGGCAGAACAGGGAGGCGGACACAAACGCTGAGAAGAGCGAGATTTATTACAGGGCATTCCATAATCGTAGTCGAAGTCACAGGCAGGGGTCACAACGGGAGAGCCATCCAGATGAGACAGGTACAGGGGCATGATAAAGACAGACACGAAACAAAACCAGGCTGAAATAACACTGAACAGAGAATAAACCAACAGAGAGTATAACACCGGGAACAGGGCACACGAATACAACAGCGCGAGGGAGAGAACATCCAAAACAACCGACAACCAGACTGGGGAAATACAGGGACTATATGAACACTGAACTAAACTAGGAACAGGTGGGGACGATGATGACAGGGGCGTGGCGGACAATCAGGGAATCTCGGAGACAACGAGCGGGGCAGGGTAAACAGGCACGGAACACAGACACGAGGGAATCCGGAGTGACAGCTAAGGGAGGGGCCGCGGCCATACGTAACAGTAACTAAGTTACTTTTAAAAGGAGTAGTCAGTAATCAGTAATCGGATTACTTTTTCAAGGTAACTAAGCCATCACTGTATATACTACAATAGAAACACAGTTTGGACCAGCACACACTGGCCACATATATTACAGCTGAATTGTCTACACTTTGTCAGTGATCTCTGACCCCGTTGTGGTCAGTTTCTAACCACATGTTGACTGCTGACTGGATTTTAGTTGGACGGTGTAACAGTTTTAACACCCCTTACACTGAAGGTAGTGTCATCACGTTGGGTGTGGAGCACAGCAGGGTGCCAGAGTTACTGGACTGAGGTACTGAGAGTTACTGGACAATATTCAGCTAAAGTATGAACAGGTTGCATTAATGGTCCCCTCAACATTTGTTTCTCCGGGTATCATCTGGTTAATTTGTGAACAGAAAATGTTTGTATTCCTTTCACTTTCAACTTCATATACTTCTGGGAATAAGAAGGAAAACTGTTATAAAACACAATAGGAAATTCCTCCCAGGGTCCAAAACGTTTCACCCAGACAGGATGGCGTTGACAACGTAAATGTTGGTTGCCAGATAAGGATGGTCCATGTGGCCAAACTTGTGTCATGCAGAGAACTGTTGCCTCATAATCAAGGCTCACAGAAGATTGCATTTTTAGCTCAACCTCAAATTAATTTTACACTTCCACCGACAATGAAAAGTAGTTAAATAACTATGAACACTATTATTATTATTATTATCAAACCTCCACCCCATCCTTTCATATCACAACAGCGTGTATCAGTTAAATCAGATAAACAATCTTATAGAGAAGAGTTGTCAGTTACGTAACGCCGCCAGCGGATACAAATGCTGAGAAAAACAAGATTTATTCAGCGTAAATCCAGAGTTATAAACGTTGTGACAGTCCAGGGTCGAATAACCAGATATATCGACGGCAGAGAAACGACTTACACGAACAGGTTTAGACATACTAGAAATAAACAACTAGAGATAAAGACCAAACAAACACTGGGCAAAACTGGTAGAACCCAGAAAACTGTAAACTCACAAACAATTACAGGAGCTGCAAAGATAAGACAAAGACCAGCAAAGAAACACTCAAAACACGGGGTATAAATACACAGGGAACTAAACTTGGGACAGGTGACAATGATAACAAGGGGTGTGGTTACAAATTGACAGGGGCGTGGCAAGAGAACATGTGGGAAAACCAAAACAAAGACATGACTGACAGGTGGGGGCGGGGCTAGACGTGACACATTATTCACAGTATGAAGAAACACATGTGCAGGCACTGTACAATCTGGCCAGAACATCTGAGAGAAGACCAGTGGAAAATGGACCTGCTTGAAAGGTTCAGTGGAATAGCTGTGTGCAAGGTACATATTGCAAATTATGCCAACTTTTTTCCTAACTTTATTACATTCCAATAATTAAATGTTAATATTCCATGCAACAAAAAGGAATGACCTTGATTCTTGCTAGACAACACAGTGGCATGGTCAGGAAAACTACTCCAAGATTTCACATTCATATATATCAACATATGCGCGGCTAAAAGCGCTAAAAGGATTCAAGCAACTAACCAGAGCTGGACATCCATAGGTTTGGCCTGTTTATGAGTCCTTTTAGATTTGGGGGTTTGTGGGTAGGAGAGGACCTCATATATAATGCTGGGAGAGACTGGCCTCAAACCTGGGCAGAATTTATATCACTCAGTGTGCAGATATGATCTATGGTTAAATATGTGCTTTTGCAGTGAATTATGATGCGTGCGATATAGCTTTGTCACCCTTTTCACTGTATTGATAACTGAAAACGTCCCCTTCCAGTGTGCACAGCTCTGATTTCAGAGGGAACTGTTGCCTTCAGAGCTGACTGTGTGAACAAATCAGAGGCTGTTTGACAAATGGCCAAGTTTTTTCTCTCTCTTTTTATATCCGTTGGTCTTTTCGTCTTTTAATGTTCACAGCGGTGCTATCCCCAGGAAACCTGGATCAAAGCTTTCGTTTGCTGGCATCATTTGAGCACTGCCTATGAGAGCAGTGGCGCATTGTTTTCAGGGGATTAGGAAAAAGAACTAATCAAACAACCATTTCCTAAACGAGAAGGGTGGGATAAATAGTCAATAAACAACTTTGTGAAGTTCATTCATGGATAATACATAAAGTGTGATGCTCTTTATTATTGATTTATAAATATTTATAAATAATAATCATCGGAACTTATAATCATTCTTCTTAGATGATAGGTGATGCACACACACACACACACACACACACACACACACACACACACACACACACACACACACACACACACACACACCTGATCTAAATGAACTTATTCCCACATGTCCTTGTCCCACAATGATATCCACACGCCAGACCCACCAGGTCAGTGCTGGCCAGTGTACAGTGCTCACAAATGTTTTGGGCAGATGTGAGCGTTGGCGTTTTTTGTTCTTGGTTTACAAGCAAACCTCAGAGTGTGTCTCGGCTCTCTCTGGGTGACAGACGTCAAATCCTGTGCTCCATTCTCCATTAAACCTGTTCTAAACCAGATATACTCCTTCTGACCAAAATGCTATTGCCTCCACGCTCCCCTGCTCCTATGAATCTTAGAGCAACAATCCCTCTTCAGAAATATTCTCCTTCTGTCAACACCGTGCCTTTTTCCTTGAACCCCTGGGCTTATTCTAGTCATTAATCCACTTTATTGTTATATCTACTGCCTTCCTATTCTCTTTCAATAGACCTGATCGGCAGTCAAAATTATTAATAGAACACATCTGATGTGTTCTGACCGTTAACCTTGGTGATTTGTCTTGGCCGGTGCTCAGGTTGAAAGTGATGTACAATAATTCCTGCTTTTGTTATGGGACAAGAAGCAGCCTAACACTATGAAAAATAAGGAAATACCAAAGGCTTCTCTGAGTGATAGAAACAAAGATAGAAAAATAGAGCTGAATTTACACACACACACACACACACATTACTGCAGTCCATTAATATGGACCAAACACAGTTTAGTAAACACGTAAAGATAGTAAACACGTACATACAGTAATAACATTTAAAAAGTTCAAGACTGTTTATAAGAACAAGAAAAAAAAAGTGTCTTCTTCTTCTTCTTAACAACCAGGACTAAAGGCTTCAAATCTGTTAAACCGGTAGCCTACTATTAACATCAGGAAACTGATGTGCTAATGAACTGCAGTGTTCCACAGTACCTCCTCAGAACACCTTTTGAATACAAGCTTTCCTACACAGGGTTTATTTAAATTTATAAATTTGTGTGCATTTCCAAACATTATTTTGACACTATTAAAATATTGTTCATGTATATTGATTACTAAATGGATTTAGTAAGTCAATCATACAGTACTGTTAGGTTACCCTTCGTTTATCTTATCGCAAATGTAATGATAAGATAGCTGCCACTGCCACACGCAATAACTCCTAAAAGCCCACCGGGAACACTGTCCGTTAATGACATTCAGAAGGATAACGCACTATCACTATTTTCACTACATTATAATATAGTAAAAAACATACTAAATTGTACTTTGCTATATGGATCGCCAATAAATGTCATTATTAAAGGCCAAGTCATAAAACAATCTTAGCACTTAATAATAAAAAAATTAGAAAAATTATGAAGTGTTCTTAAATAAGCTTATGCTTGAATTTATAAATTTAATTCATCGAGGACAGAATCCTGCGATTTCTTCTTGAGTCTCCACAGGTATCGGATTAGCACAGCAGCAGCGCCCAGCACGGGCACGGAGCCGACGGCAGGAATGATGGCTTTGGGCAGGTTGGGCGCAGCAGACAGCCGCTCTGGGGAAGAAGCCAACGGCGTTAGAGAGATGATGCAGTTCTCCAGGGCTGATGGTTGGTTTATTAAACGTGGTGGTATATTAAAATAAATCGGGTCCCACAACCGAGTGAGACTGTGATGTTGTGAATAACCTACCTTGAACCTTGATGTCAATACTGCTTCTGTTGCCGCCAAATTCATTGAATGAGTCACAGTGGTAGAGCCCAGAATGCTCTCGCTGAATTGAGGGAATATTTATGGACACGTAGGCATGATCAGAACTTAATGCCTTGCTGTAATTCAAGGAGGTTCTAGAAATCGTCAAATTTACAGAAGGAATGCTGTCCAAATGACAGAATATGGTAATATTGTCTCCTTCCCGGGGCTCGGTCGTCTGACTTAGTCTGATCTTGGGAACCTCAGGAGGCCCTGCAAAACGACAGACACCAACTTTTCAGTCGGTCACCATCTTTTTTAAATCTATTGCAACACGGCGGTAATGCTAATTGCACCTACCTAGAATGGTCACGCTAACGTTGGTCCGTCGGCTTCCCAGCTCGGCCCTCGCCTCGCACTCATATTTCCCCGCGTGGGACCAGTCAGCCTGTTCGAACACGAGCTCTTTGTCATTGCCAAGAACAAGCGCGTGTTTCGTTCCTAACTTCGTCCACGTTACATTTGATTCCCTGTCCGTGTCACACCTCAGTTCCAGGCGCCCACCGACCCTCACAGCAGTGTTGCCGGATATAGCGACGAATTGTGGACCATCTGAAAGAAATCAAGAGAAACTGCTAAGTGTCAAAAACACATCTGATGGTTGGGTAGCTATTTCTTATGCAGGAGGTGTTGAAGAATGACGTAAGACCCCAAACGTAAGGTCTTCTTGAGACAACTCCTTCTGTTTTCCTCAGCTATCCTGAACGCTGATTCTTGTGCTGTGGTTTCTGCTCATTGGGCCCAATTAAACTGAGTCTAGTGACACCTACTCTGGGTTTGATGAAAGTTTAGAAATGCATGAATGGCAAAAGTGAAATAGAACTCCACACCACCCCTATCTCCAACATGTACGTGTCTATTTGTTTATGTTCTGGTTCTGCATCACACATGCTTGTCTGTTTTGATTTAGGGCCACTCTTCTTTTAAGTGGTTTGCGTTGTCTTTTCAGGCAACATGGTAGCTTGGTGGTTACCACGTTTGCCTCTCAGCACTGGGTATCAAGTCCCTATCTGAGTAGTTTTCATGTTCTCCCTGTGTTCTCCTTGGGTTTCCTCTGGGGTCTCTGGTTTCCACAGTCCAAAAACTTGGAGGTTAGGTACATAGTCGCTGACAAATACTCACTGAATTTGTGTGTGTCATCCATCCATTCTCATCCGCTTATCTGGGTCCGGGTCATGGGGGCAGTAGCCTAAGCAAAGAGGTACAGGTTTCCTTCTCCCCAGCCACCTCTTCTAGCTCTTCTGGGGGATACAAAGGCGTTCCTCAGACAGTCGAGAGATATAATCTCTCCAGCGTGTCCTGGGTTTTCCCCAGGGTCTCCTTCCAGTTGGACATGCCTGGAGTGCCTTCCTAGGGAGATGCCCAGGTGGCATCCGGACCACATGCCCAAACCACCTCAACTGGCTCCTCTCTACGTGGAGGAGCAGCGACTCTACTCTGAGTCTCTCCTGGATGTCTGTACTCCGCATCTTCTCGCTACGGGAGAGCACGGACACCTTGCGAAGAAAACTCATTTCGGCCGCTTGTATTCGCCATATCATTCTTTCGGTCACTACCCAGAGCTCGTGACCACAGGTAAGAGTCGGAACGTAGACTGACCAATAATTCGAGAACTTTGCCTTTTGGCTCAGCTCCCTCTTCACCACAACGGTCCAGGACAGTGTCGGCAATACTGCAGCCACAGCACCGATCTGTCTGTCAATCTCTCCATCCTTCCCTCACTCGTGAACAAGAATCCGAGATACTTGAACTCCTCCACTTGAGACTCACCCCCGACCCGGAGAGGTCACTCCACCCTTGTCTGACTGAGTACCATGGTCTCAGTTTTAGAGGTGCTGATTGTCATCCCAGACATCTCGCACTTGGCTGCAAACTGCGGTGGCCGAAGGCGGGGGTACTTTGGCGTACCTTGGCATACCGATCCTCGATTACTGAAGCGGGCTCTTGTGACTGTCATGTCCAATAAAAACAGTTGTCTGAGTGTCTGTGCATGAATGTGTGTGTGCTTGTATGCCCAGTGGTGGATGGTGTTCTGTCCTGGGTGTGTCCCCTCTCCCCTTCCTGCACCCCATTCAGGCCCCTAGATTCCAGTAGAGAGTACACTGTGTGCAATTGGCTTCTTGCCGGTGAGTGATTGGTCGTGTAAGACTTGTACCTGTGTTAAAATTATAAATCAAACATTTATTAATTCATTCTTTTTCGCCACCTCGGGGCTGTTATGTTAGTGTGTTGTGTCTTATTTAAGTCCTTATTAAACATGCATCCGTTTGTTGGTCACCAAAGTTACTGACGTTTCTTTCGTTATACTGTTTGGTATCGTTTTCGTTCTATTCATTAGAGGTTTTAGTTGAAGTCCAGCCTTTGCTTCCGCCTTTTTCCTGTACATTCTTTGTCTTTGAGGCCATACAGGATATTTGATTTCATTTCACTGTATTTTATTAGCTACATTTGATTACCATAGGTTGTGGGAGAAATTAGATGCATGTAAACTACATAAAAATTATAATGAAGCAAACCACTAACATACATTTTAGTGATTTATAAATTTTTATACTAATTTAATTACTTTTTTTGGTACTAATTTTACTAATTATTTGGACAGTTACCTTTACCAGTTACCTTGGACAGTTTATTTAGTAGGCCTACTAGACTCAGAGCTGTGAAAGGTTATTCTTGCACTCAGAGCTGTGATACTGTAATCTTGGATTTAAGATGTGATAACAGAGACAGTAAGTATAGGTTAACACAGAGAGATGCTAAAAGAACAGCAAAATGCACTGTTGTTTAAAAAGATAAAGTTCACAATTGGTGATCACATCAAAATGAGCTGCTTGGAATAGACTAACAAACGTTGTATATTTCCCTTCAATAACTTTAAAGTTAAATTCCAAGTTCCAATGAAAACAGCATTTACCTTAAAATATATATCAGCTGTTGAGTAATAAGAGTAAAGGTAATAAAGTGCATAACAGAGGTGCATAATACCACGCTTCTTCTGTCATTTACTTTATACTTTATGTCACAATACGTTCATCTCATCAAAGCTGAAGGTTCCTTCCTCATATGAAAATAAACAAATAAATAAACACACATGTTCGCTGAGCTGAGCAACTTACATTGGACTGTAACGGTCCGCACCGCGCGGTCCTCCGGTACTCCATCCATATTCAGAGTAACTTTGCACGTGATGTTTTTGCCGCGGTCTTCCTCGGTAGGTGTGTAGGTGGAATTAATATCCCGCACGACCTCTTCGTCGGTATCTGTTTTTTTGCCCGAAATGTGAGTATCTCCACGAAACCACTTGATGTTGAACTTGGAGGGAGGATACACGTTGTGTGTCACACACTGCAGGTTCAACGCGTCGGCGCGTGAAATCACAGGATCAGTTGGAAATGCTGCAAAAGAAACGCAACTTTCATTGCACCGAAACGCCTTTTATTAATGAGTTCATGTTCTCATATAGTAAAAATGTGCGTACTTACAATATATTCTTATTTTTGCCTTGTTTTGTTTATTTTCTCCACATTTAACGTTGCAGACAAATGTTTGATCGTGTTCTGTTGTTAACTTGTTGAACACCAGACGGGACACTGTTAGGTTGGTCTTTATTTTGGCTCCAATAGAATAGTCAAGTAACGTTTTCCAGGTGAATATTATTTCTCCCGAACATCCAGTCACCGTGCATATCAACTCGAAGCTGTCGTTAATATGTTTCGTCTTATCTTTTGGCTCCAAGAATACTCTCATCGCATGTTTTCCTGAAAATGGAAAAGATTGTTCAACAGATTCAACATAACAATAATTTAATGTAATTGCAAACACGATGGGTTGTATTCGTGATGAGGGAAAAACGAATTAAACGATTCCCACCTGTAAATAAATTCAGAGCTGCTATGCATAAACCAAAAACAAAAAGACTTTCCCGGTTCATTTTATGTCAGAGGTGTAACTTCAAATACATGAATTAAAGTCCGGCTCGTGCATGTCAACGTGTGGTTCGGCTGTGGGTGGGCGGGATTTATAAAGTCCATCGTCTTGGCCCTCGTCCAATCACAGCAGCGGAATTCAATCTCGACGCCTTAGATCAAGTACCTAATGTTTTTATTTAGTTCTCATACCATTTTTAAGTTTGTAAAATTATTCATACACCTGGTTTGCTGAATAAACCCATTGGTAGAGGAACCGATTAGATAAATGCATGATAGTAACCTATAGCATACGTTTCAGAAACTCCTAAGGTGGTAGAGTTATTGGTGAAGTACCCTTGCAAAAAAAAAAAGAAATAAATGCAAAATCAAAATGAAGACAAAATGAGATGCGGTGTCCTTCAGTCTGCTCTACAGCGCCCCCTACAGGGCAGGCGATGCCAAAGCGGTGCTGACACAACAGTCTAGCAGTAGCTGCAAATGCGATTTGTCATTGTCGCGTCTCCGAATATGGGTGCTTGTGAAAAAATGTCTGTAGATCCCTCTTTTAATAGTTTCGTACTTAAGAGGTGTTAGTGAATTTTTAAAGGATTATAAGTCCTGGTTGTTTGTTACCATAGAAGCATAGTTATACATTTTAATCTGGATTAATTAATAAGGTAATATTAATCTTAATTAAGGATGTGAAAGAGCTACTTTATCATATGTGAAGCATCTTAGCTTTTTGTGCTGTGGCGGGGCCCCAGAGCAACAGCAGGGGCCCTCTCTTGTGTTCTGGTGGGCTCCTAAGTCATGCATTACGGGCCTTTTTCCCCAGTCCTGCAGTCTGAATCATTCATTGTTGAACTCCCCGTGACTACAGCATCAGGGAAGAACTGAGGCCCTGTCCTGGTGAGAATCAGATACAAGCATCCAGCCTTACTGACTGTCTTTCTCACTCCGGACATTTCTTGTGACAAACAGAAGTGAATGATGTTATATTTTTAGATTTTTGAGTGGCACCGTGTCCACACTGGAACATCACTGGGAGGACGTGGTAGTGCTCGTAGTGTCACTTTCATTAGTGTCACTTTCATGGCATAAGTACTTGTAGCTGACAAAGTGTCTCTTCTTAGGACTGACAACCTTCTCAAGTTTCCTTTGGGTGACAGACTTTGCAATATTATATATTACCCATAAAACTGGGGTGGTGTAATCTGGGTTTCCTTTTGGGAAGATGTAGGAAAATATCCATCAACCCCATCAGGTCACATTAGGATAGCAGCCTGTAGCACTACGTACCCAACATAAAGAGGAGGTGTAGGACCTTCTCCAGAGGAGCAACCCAACACGTTTGGTTTTGTGTGGCCATGTGTGAACACTTTACGCTCTGCAGCAGTTTAAATGTCATTCTTAAATACAGTGAGTAGAAACCAAATCCAAAGTAATACACAGGACTAATATTTTCATGCCACAATTGAGACTATTTATTGAATTAAGTATATAATAACAAAGGCCAGTAAAAACAAGACAGTGTGTTATGGGCAGATTGACAGATAGTGAAGGTTACTAAAGTATCAGTAAAGAAACTTTAGTCCTTAGTGCTGAAACTGCAAGAGGCTCAGGAATTTGTAGGTTATACTAATGCTATAATATGCAATTAATAATAATATGCTAATGCATTCTGTTTTAATATATGTATTATTCATATAATAATAATACAATATGCAAATAATAATAATAATAATAATAATAATATGTGAATGCATATGAATTAATAAACCATATAAACTTTTTCTGACATAAATGACCTTATCAGAATATATTTTAAAAATAAATATTCTCTCAATCTACTTTGGGATATGGCACATACCACGCCTACTAGTAGGCTACTTATACCGTTGTTACTATAGTAACCACAGTACCGTAGTAACACTGTTTGAACTTAATTTGGCTGAATAATGAGGTCCATTTGCATATTTCCAACTTATGAGAAATATCATTTTAACCACGTTTATGCTCGGTTTCAGTGTCTTTTAGTAATGAACTATGACCTAAAATCAATGCAAGATAAGCTACCTGTGCAAGCCTTGTAGTATAAATAAATCAGTGTCTATGCAGTCATGTGACGGGCATATTTGAGTGATCATGTGGGCATGCGGGCATATGCATAGCATACACGTCCATAAAAACCAGTGCAAACACACGCGTGTGCACACACACGTGTAACCACGTATTCCAGTATCGTGAACAGACACACATGATGGCCATATCTAATGTATGACAAATGTGTGTGTGTGTGTGTGTGTGTGTGTGTGTGTGTGTGTGTGTGTGTGTGCGCGTGTGTGTGTATGTGTGTGTGTGTGTGTGTGTGTGTGTATGTGTGTATGTGTGGGCATGTGGGTACAACAGTCCCCTAGTGATCACTAGTATGTGTGTGTGTGTGTGTGTGTGTGTGTGTGTGTGTGTGTGTGTGTGTGTGTATGTGTGTGTGTGTGTGTGTGTGTGTGTGTGTGTGTGTGTGTGTGTGTGTGTGTGTTAAAAAAACATAATAAACATTTCCTTTTGGTTACTTACATAGGGTCAGGTGTAAATATAGCACTGTTTAGCTAAAATAAAGTAATATGCAAGTAATCTTGCATAATACATAAGTAAAATCTTATATGTAAAATGGCCTAAGTAAAATCAACAAAAAAAATACCATTAACAAACACCAGTGTCAAGACTTTTTGACATTGCTGACACTTGTTGATCTCCCGTTTTGTTTGCGTTTTGTTTATTATTGCCACAACGCTGCTAATGCAAGAGTCCCTGTGAGCGCAGCTGCGGGAAGCAGCTTACTGAGGTGAGAGTGGAGAATTCCAACCAATCAACAGTCCCGACGGGAATGGGCCCGGCACGTCGCTGCAGTCTTAGTACTTAACGTATTCCGACTGAAGGGACTGTGAAAAGACAGAGACACATGAGTCAGCAGAATCCGTCTGTCTTCCTTTCTTACTCAGGGCCCAGAAAACACACGTGAACCACACACCAGACGTCTACAGGTGCAGTGTGCGCACGACCACATGCATGAGCATGCACATTCAAAAACGCCTCGATTAAAAGAGTTATGGAATAATTAATGGAAGAAGAGAATATAGGGATAAAGAAAAATCAGAGAAACGTTTACGTTAAAGAAAAATTAGAAAAACGACATCTGAAAGCGAGAAATATCTTCGACAGTGGAGAGTCAGAGAATGGGGAGGAGCAACGAGGAGGAGGCGTCGGCATGGGTGGGGAGGAGCGGGAGGAGCGGGAGGAGTGCGGGTCGCTCTCCCGAGCCGGACATTCACTCACGGGGTTGGAGCGGCTGAGGAGGCGGCCAGGCGGCCTGCCGAGCCCCAGAGAGGGTGGGCTTCGTTCACGGCCAGACGGGCCCCCGGGCTTGGGACCGAAGGCTCTCCTCGCTGGCCTTAGAGCATGGGTGGGGTTGAGCGTCCTGGTGCCGCCCGGGCTGCCGTCGACATCCTGGTGGAAGTTGGGGCTGGAGAGAGGCCAATGGGGGTCAGAGGAGGGGTAGCCGAAGCGGGCCGGGGGCGTGGCGGAGGATGAGGGTGGAGGCCCGGTAGGCGGACGGGAATAGGGAGAAGAGAAGCTGTCAGACTCCTCCTCCTGGAAGTCGGCGGGGCCATAGAGGTTGCCAAGAGAACGGGTTAAACGGGGCTTGGAGCTGCGGAGAGGACAGCCAGAAATGTACATGTTGTCAATTGACTGGATGCAAGTTCACAGTGCACAATTAGACTGGCATGAATTTTTATTTCTTTACCACGCATTGATCAAGCAGTAAACCAATTAAAGAACAGGTTCCCTGTTAACCCGAAGAGGTTGCAACTAATCGCATGTGTTTGGTCATGTGTTTGGTCATGAACTGACCCCTTCGGGTTTCCAGCAGAAGACGAGGGACTTCGCATGATTCTCCGCGGCGATGCGGCAGCGAAAGAGAGAGGGACTTTGGACGACTTCCAGGGAGAGACGTAACTATGCACTGGAGACATCCTACCAGAGCAAAACAACGACAAACTACTGAAAACAAAACGTTCCGAGTCATGGCAGCGCTCCAGCATTATGTACACAACGCACAATGCCTAAAAGGCCAGTGTGCGATAATGTCTTTGCCTGTGCGGACCACACCTTAAACCTTGTGCAATAGAAGGAAATGTCCAACACCTCCACCCTATATCATGTGTGTAGTAATATAATGAGGAGAAGCGAGTCTCGTAGCGAGTCTCGTAGCGAGTCCCGTCGCGAGTCCCGTACCTTAGTGCTAGCGAAGCAGCTCGGGGAGGACGGCTGCCCTTCAAGGCAAGAAGTTTATCTCCTTGAGTTGGGCTCACACTGTCTTCATGCTGTAGTGAACAGGACAACATCAGTCAGTTCAGGACTGACTTTATTTCACCTTTAGCCATGCATTTAACATTCATTTAACATTTAAACATTAATGCCAAAAGAACCCATAATGGTAATAAAAGGTGTATGCATTCAGTGGCTAATATAACGGCTAGTATAATGGCTAGGATAACAAATAAAATACACATTTTAAATATAAAAAATGCCAGTAGAGGCAACCACAGCACCGAAGAAAAGCCTTAATTTATAACTCTCTTCAGGTTTCACCACCTACTTTCTGAGAAAGGCCATTTTAGGTATTATGACCTCACTGATATACAGTTACAAGTCTACAGGCCTAGAGCTCTATTTCAATACACAACTAGTGTTATCTTGTCATCAACGGACAGTTCCTGACCACAGGACAGGCGACAGACCCACTCTCAGCCAAGCAGAAGTTCTGGACCCATAGTATTGTTAACCTTGTAAATCCTGTAAAGCTGCTTTGCGACAACTTGAGTTGATAAAAGCGCTATACAAATAAACTTTGATTGATTGATTGATTGATTGACCTGAGGAAAAAAAGCCGCACTATGGGGCCTGATATCAGTACCACTCAAACACTGACCAGTAAAGTGCAGGGCAGACAGTGGTAGTCAAACTGTAGAGGTGTCTCACCTCGTCTGTTAGGACTGTGCTGGTGACGGAGATATCATCCATGGCAGACACGAGGTGCGCCAGCTCCCTCTCTTGATGTGGCCACGGCCTCCGTCGCTGTGGCTGCTTGGAACGGTGCAAATCCCCCTCCACCCACATGCTATTCCCAGTGAGGGAGAGAGAGAGAGAAAGAGATAGATAGATAGATAGATAGATAGATAGATAGATAGATAGATAGATAGATAGATAGATAGATAGATAGATAGATAGATAGAGAGAAAGTGAGAGAGAGAGAGAGGGGGTGATATAGAGCAATCAATCTGCTGTAGGTGTAGAACAGGGGTCGTCAACCTTTGAGACATGGAGTGCCAACTTTAACATGTCCAGTCAATGAGTGTGCCACTAGCGAGTTTAAAGTTGTTGACCGGGAGGGGAGGTGTAAATGTACAAATTAAGTATTATATCGTGATTGATCGCCAAGTATAAATGCCTCCAACGAGCAGAGCGTTAAGGAGCGATTTCGATTGGAGGATCGTGCTCTATTTTTTATTATTAATTTTTTTTTGCTGATGCTGGTCCAGCGTATCGCGTGCCAGTGTTTATGCCTCGGCGTGCCATAGGTTGCCGACCCCTGGTGTAGAACATTGGATAATGTGTTTTTAAATCAGAGGTTCTCAGATCTGGTTCTGATCCATCTAATCAGAAGCAGATGTTTTGGGAACAGTAGGACCTTGAAGAATCTTGCAGAGCATTACTGTAATTGGACCTCTGCTTTAATGGTTTTGGACCAGGATCGGATGCCTCCATGGCATCATTACGCATGACCTGAATCCCACGCCACCTTCTTCAAGTCCACTCACTCTTCCAGGAAGTTCTGCTGGGGTCCGATGATCGAGCCGGGCCTGCAAATGCGTATCCAGGCAATGGACTCTGCTGCTGTGAAACGGTAGTGCTTCATGAGGTAGCAGCCAATCAGCGTGCCTGTCCTGCCAAGACCCGCTGTGTACACAAGTTAACGTGATCATGATTAGCGTGGAAGGTGAGCAGGTAAGGTGATGTAGTGCAGATGACATCATGATACCATTCAGATGCATGTTGAAACCTTCATTGAGCAAGACTGCAGCAAAAAATTCAACATTTCATGTATTGCATTTAAATCAAGTCTGCGGTCTTTAGCCAGAACCACTGTCCGCTAGGGTTACCCAGCAGCCACCTCACCCTTGCAGTGGACGGCGACGCCCCCCTCAGCGCTTTCACAGATGTGCAGGAACCGCTGGATGATGAGGTCACTGGGGGTGCTGCCATCCAGGAAGAACAGGTCATGATGCCCAAAACCAGCGTCCATGAAACGGCTGCCTTCGTAGATCTTCCTGTTGAGCCGGACCACGTCGGTGACGTTGTGCTGGCGGAAGTAGGGGAAGTAAGCTTCAGGCGCGTGGACCGGGTAACCTGAGAGAGGGCCGGGGGGCGGGGGGCGGGGTTTGGGGGGTGGAGGTAGATTAGTCCTTTGCCATTGTAGACCGTGCCTTCAGGTGGAGGCTTCGGTTTGAGGAGTGATTGATGATATGTGGGAGAACTGGGGGTCAATGGGGCTTTGAATGGGTCAAAGTGATTTCTTTGCAAAATGGTGCAGCTGGTTGGGCTCAACAGAAACAACCACATGGTCGGAGAGGCCACTGCTTGGCCAACCACACTCACCGTTCTCGAGTTTGCTCTTTGGATGAGGCCCACTGAATGCCAGCAGCTTCCCTGGCACGATCCAGTTAAAATCCCCGTTTTCTACACGCTTGAACAAAAATTGAAGCAAAAATGTGCTCAGGCCAACTGGTGCCAAAGACTTGCCACATATTTAGTCATTTTACATAGACAGTACACACAAGCATAATCACATTCCACTTTTACTGTCAGAGATACTTCCAGTCTGTTTAATGTACCTCATAATGCTCGTACTCTTCGACATCAAAGGTCTCAAAGTCAAAGAAACCGTGTTGCAAGGCCTGCACAAAAACCATGTCGAACAGTCGATTTGTGTGAACAAGGTTTTCCAGCCTCATTTCAAACAGCAGGTGAATATCACTCAAATGAGGAAAATTCCACAAATGGTTCAGAAAAAAGTCTACAATTATTAGAATTATTGGCTGTGCAATATAATTGTGTAACAACAAATACATGTATTATTAACATGCCCTATATCAACTTTATAACCCCTTATAAATGAGTCTGAAGGAATAAAATCTCACCTTTCGGATTCCTTGTAAACAGTCAAAGATGGTTAGATTGTATGAACAGCTTCCAAAGGCTGCATCTCTAGTGGGATACAAAGACCTTCTTGAATTACTGATGCTTAGCAGTAAGCCTCAGGGTTGTTTCATAATAAACCTTCTCAGCTTTATGCTATGACCAGCCTTTCATGAATTGAAAATGGACTGGTGTGTGAGGTTTCACTTTAAGAAAAGATAAGCTCATCTACATCACCAAAGTTCAGCCTTTGATAAATGGTGGAGTGCATCAAATTCTTCTCTAAAACATGATTAGGCTCCATTTGCCTCTTGAACCATGGCAGGTAACTACAGTCACCTTAAACTACTCTAGTGGACGTATTTAGTGACAGGTGTGAGGTCGGGTGCAGGTGTCCCACCTAAAGGGCACATATGAGACGCTACTTCCAGATACCAGGGCTCGATAAACCTCTTCTGGCATCCTCTTTAAGTATATCACCTATGGACAAAACCAAAAAAGACAGAGAAGAGGTCAAGAGTGTGTGTGTGTGTGTGTGTGTGTGTGTGTGTGTGTGTGTGTGTGTGTGTGTGTGTGTGTTTGTGTGTGTGTGAGTGTGTGTGTGTGTGTAGACTCACAGCATAAGCACCAATCAGGAACGCAGCATTAGACCTCTTCTGCTGGTCGTAACCGGTGTAATGGACAATACGCTTCCGGGACAGAGTAAAGGACTAGGAGGACACATGAGACAGCTAGTCTGAGCTATGTGAGCATCTACCATTCAGCCATTCATGCTGTCTTGCCAGCCTTCATCAGGTTTAAAGCCACAACCTCTGATTTCAAATCTTTCTCTTTACACTGTTGTTAAATTGTTTACCATTATTTCCAGCAATTCCAGTCTATTGCATATTTCCCTCAGGCATCAAAGTTACGCTCAAGTACATCAAAATTCTTTGATTGATTTCATAAAAGGCCTTGCTATTTTTAACTGCATATTTCACCATGAAAAATAATTAAAAATCAACAGAAGACATCACAAAGGGATTTAAAAGGTCTGAAATAAAGATGGAACCTCTGAATGCAAATGAGTTAGAGCTGTATATGCCAGAATGCTATTTATTTATTTTTTACACATCCCCTGAGTCCTCTGACAGACCCATTTAACTTCGTGCGTGACAACAGTAATATTCATGTCAGCAGCGGATTGAAGACAGTGTTCTATTCAGGAAAGGCCACTCAGGATATTTCTTTCATGAATGCCAAAACCTTCTGTTCTTATCTGATCTGACCCTAATGGCTTTGTTTTCCATGAGAATTACGATTTCCTAATAACAGCTACGTGCAGAGCTGTCAGCTCTACGTTATCATTAAAATAATCTCATATACCAAGTCAAAACTGTCTAAATTTATCTCTAAGCTCTAAGCCAGTACAGAAATGTCCAGTGGAGGCGGACGAGGTTAACATCACTGATGAAGTACCGGTAAGAGACATAACACAGAAAGACAAATGCAATCCAATCTTACCTTCAACTTCTTATTCAGTTTACAGCAGTATCGATAGACCATGGCCAAATTAAGAGGCCCAAAATCTGCATAGAAGCTGAAACAAACAACATATATAATGATGTACAGACCGCAACACTTTTTAATGATCCTCCACTAATCTGTTATAGACAAAAACATTAAAGACATGCTGTTCAAGGGCCATTCAGATTTCAACTGTGAAATTAGGAAATTAGTAAATTCAAAGAAAGAACTGAGCTACACTATAGGAACTTGAGAACCTCATGGAATGAATTTTATGATTTTATGATGAAGTGGTTCCTCCTCCTATTGATTTAGAAGAAGGACCCCTGATCGAAACGTGCTGTTTCTCTGGAAATATCAATGAACGCTCAATGTAGTTTTATATTTAAAACATAGCTAGTTACAGTGATGCCAACATTACGAAAATGTAGAAATCTAAACCCATGCTGTTTGTCTTCTCTGTTGAATATAGACTACCTTACAGCCATACACGTTTATAGGGACCTGGTAGCATGTCTTTGTCGACATCCAGGAAAGTTAAGTGGAAGACAAACTCACTTTTCATAGACAAATTCGTCATCCGTGCAGAAATAATGCGTGTTCGCTGTGCTTTTGGGTTTGCTTCGGAGAGTAGCAAAATATAACCGATCTGCAAGAAAACACGAAGGAGACGAAGTGTTTGTTGGTTTATGTGAATTAGGACACGGCGGTCTCAGAGGCCGTCTTTTTATTTATGTAAGCAGTTTTGCAAATTACAGTTTTGAGGGGAAAATAAACTATTCTCTCTCTCTCTCTCTTTTTTAATGTGACTGTTTAGGCTGCCTACAAAACCTCAGAATGTTCTGTAGCCTAATTGTCCAGACCACGGATTTCCTCTACACATAGCCTACGTTTCCCCTCTAGCCTGATAACTAAATACCTCTGATGAACTCGGCAGCTCCGAACAGGTCATTGTGATGTGCCATTTCATGCAATGATCTTGAAAAGTTTATCACAGTGATTCCGCGAGATTTAACTTGTTTGTTGCCAGTTAAAATACTTGTGAACAATCTCTGATGGACTTGGGAATGGAAAAGAGAATTTAGTGAATTACTAGAGTGTACTACACGTTGCAGTCGGTCTCTGTGTAGAAAACAACTCGCACTGTGCGATGAAGAAGCAAAATCACTGTAGTTGTAAACTATAGCAGCTTATGGGTCAGTGTCCCAGCAAACAAAAGTAATTCCATGTCGTGTGGCGACGGTAAAAGTTCATCGAAAAAGCGACTGAAAACGCCGCATTTAAGTAATTCAATTTCATTCACGTCTGTCCACTGAAAATGTCTTGTTTTCAACCTTCTTTTCGCGTAAAAATCTTAGTTATGCGCTCACATATAGCAGAAACAACGTAACAAACTTCGCTGTGCACTATTAAAGCGCCATCGCTTAGTAACCACGTGTCCTCCCACCGCACAAAGGCAGGTTGCTATGGATAAGTTTACACTGACCAATGAGCATTGGGGACGCGGCGCCCGACGTAAACACGAGAGTGAGGTTTTGGAACGGCGCAAGCGAATATCAAAGACAGAATTTGAAGCTTCCGATAGAGCCGTCTGCGTCTGATCAATGACATACGATACTGACTGTCTGGCCTAACGTAATAACAAAAGTATACCTTATATTATGAAAGGGTATACTCATAAACGTACTTGATATAAGGATAATTTATATACGCGTTGCAGTTTTATTGTTATTATTTATATTATTATTATTTATTACTAACAATAATAATAGTATTACACTTCGTTACTAGTCTCAAAGCTACATTTAAATGTTTTCTTTTAAAAGCAGTGAATTCCATGTATGTCTCATGGGCTTGGCTAACTGTAACTTTCTAAAATGAATGTCTCTAAAACTGCTTGATGAGTGTATGCTCAAATTTTAATTAGATCCTGATGGACGTCTAATTGGACACGTAATTAACCTAATAAGATAAATAGACTAGCTAGGCTAATGTGATGATGAGCATGGTGCACAGTAGACTCCAGATTGCAGCAGGCCCAGTTTGAGAGCAGCTGATACTGAATGCCTGCGAGGCTACGTGAAGAAGACACCTCTGCCTGGCAGGCATCTCCTCAGCAGCTGATGCACTATGGGGCTAATATGGCGGAGTGTGATTAATTTTATGCTTATGATTGTATGTAGTACGCATTAGCCACAACTTTGTGACGTGCCAGCTCACGTGTGACCCCTTTCCTTCCGCACGCATAGGGCCTAATATGCCATGTCACAATCAGACAAAAATTTCAAAGAACCTGGAAAAACATCCTACGCACTAAAAAATTTGGGGCTTTAATGAAATGTCTTCCTGCAGATCCCAAAAACCAACTTCCACAGGCATCTTATAATATGATATAATATTTAAGTATTAAATATTTTTTAAAAGAATGAAAAAAAAATGTGTATGAAATATCCACACTGATAATGAAGATTGCGTTAGTAGGAGACGTTTAATTCCACGTTAAACAAGGAGACCTACCGGCTATGTGTGAAATCCAAGCCACTGGAGGGGAGGCTGCTGGGGGCCTGTGTTTAAATCGCCAGTGTCCCCCCCAGACAGCCAGACGTGACATGGCTTCATTGAGGTCGGGAAAGAGACGACTGCTTGCCGAAGAAAGTAAAAATGCAGAAAAAAAAGGAGTCACTCCTCCACATCAGCGTAAAGTTATCCAGGCGCAAACGGGCCAGCTACTATGACAAGGAAGACATCTCCATGAGCCGTCCAAGGCAGACAGGGAGCAGCATTCCGGGACAGTGCGAGGAGTAGAAGCCCGGGCGTAGGAACACACTTGGAGTCTCACCTGACAACACGCCGCCGAACAAGGCTAAGAGCGGCTCAGGTGACAGACTCAAGTTACTGCTAGAAAAAAAAGGAGGTCTACTGTCCTGACACAGGCATTCTGTTACATTCGAGCAAAGGGGTGAACAATACTCGTTTACAAGTGTCCTGAACACGTTTGCACAATAGCAGGACCTCCGCTTTGCTGGTTTTATTGTATCTGCCCCAGTAGTGGCGATAAGACGGGAGAAAGTTGTTCTGTTGTGTCAGAAGTAGGCAAAGGTCGGTTAGGGTGAGACAGCAGGAATGCAACACTCTAGATGATGAGATTGTGTTGGACGCCAGAAGCAAATTGGTGCTGGGTTTCGATCCAAGGTCAAGGGTCAGCAGTTGAGTTACGGGGGGAGGGTATCAGGACGGTGCGGCATTTTATGAAGAACTCAAGATGGATGATTCAGTTATTGCTGTGTCATTTCAACACAAGTCTGCTTCAAGTGAAGAAAGCAACAAAATGGACTGCAATGTGTCCTCAATTGACTCTGAACTGAAGTTTGAAGTTCACATTTTTCCTTCCTGTCCAGCAGGATAGCATTGATTAACAATGTTTATTAGCCTTATTTAACTTGTACAATGCCTTGCAAAAGTATTGAAACCTCTTGAACTTTTCCACAATTATTCACGATACACATTATATTACAAACGTAAAAGTATTTTATTGGGATTTAATGGGATAGATGAACACAAAGTAGAAAGTAAAGCGAAAAGACAATAATGGCTTTCAAAAATGTTTACCTAATAAAAATCTGGAAAGTGTGGTTTGCATTTGTATTCAGCGTCCTGAGTCAGGACTCTGTAAGACCGCACCTTTCACTGCAATTACATCTGCAGGTCATTTGGCGTGTGTCTCTACCAGCTTTGTACATGTGTCGGTGAACAGCAATTTTCAAGTCTTGCCACAGATTCTCAATGGGATGTAGGTCTTGGCTGGGTCATTCAAACACATGAATGAGCTTTGATGTAAACCATTCCACTGTAGCTCAAGTCTTTATGTGGAGGGTGGTGGTCCTGCTAGAAGGTGAACCTCCACCCCAGTCTCAAGTCTTTTGCAGCCTCCAACAGGTTTTCCTCCAGCATTGTCCTGTATTTATCTCCATCCATCCATCTCCATATCAACTCTGACCAGCTTCCCTGTCCCAGCTGAAGAAAAACATCCCCACAGCATGATGCTGCCACCACCATGATTCATCATGTGTTTTCAGGGTGATGTGCAGTGTTAGCATCCACCACACATAGCGTTTTGCATTTAGGCCAGGGCACATTCTTCCACACGTGTGCTATGTCCCATAAATGGTTTGGGACTTCTTATAGTTTGTTGTCAGAAATGGTTCCCTTCTCACCACTCTTCCTTAAAGGCCTGGTTTGTGGAGTACGTGACAGATTCTCCCACCTGAGCTGTGGATCTCTGCAGCTCCTCCAGAGAGACCACGGGCCTCTTGGCTGCGTCTCTAACGAGTGCTCTCCTCACCTGGACCTCCCTGCAGGTGGACAGCCATGTCTTGGTGGTTTTGCAGTTGTTCCATGTGCTTTCTATTTTAAATGTTCATAGCTTGGGATATGTTTTAATAACCAAACGCTGCTTTACACTATTTCATCCCTGTCTGGAGTGTTCCTTGGTCTTCGTGATGATGGTTGATCACTAAATGTTTCTAACAAACCTTCACAGAACAGCTGTACTTACACGATGAATAAATGACACACTGGTGACTTTATTTACTAATTAAGTGAATTCTGAAAGCAACTGGTCACACTGGATATTATTTCAGTGTGTCAGAGCACAGGGGGCTGAATATTAAATGCAGGCCACACTATTCAGTTTTTTTGTTTATCAACAAGTTTGAACAATGTATCCAAATGTTCACTTCACAATTAATTGTTACTTTGTGTTAAGTTTGTGGGTGTAATATGAATGAGGAAAAGTTCAAGGGGTATGAGTTATTTTGCAAGGCACTGCATACGTGCAGTAGTTGATGACTAAAACCCGTCCCCACAGTGTTCTTTACATTTAAAACTAATTCTAGTTAAATCTTTTTAACTTACAGGCTCACCTGCCCACCAGCCAATCAGACAATTCAACAAAAGCTGAAGGCCCCACACATTAATCTCAGAACGTGGAGAACCAAACAACACACCCATTCCAGTTTAGATGAAAAACGTTTTCACTTGATAGGAAATAACAGTTGTATTGCAGTGCATTTGTGACCATGGCGGGGACTTTTCTTTTAAAATAAAAATACATAAATAAAAACAAGCACTGATGTAAGAGATCATTCACGTTGGCTTGTATCACGTAGACTACTTTTTTTATTTATTGCAATTATGTATTGATAAAATTATCTTTCTATTTGAAATTGTTATGTGATGATAAAATCTGGCTTATGCTGAAAAGGTTATGACCCACATTCTGTGATCACATGGTCCATGGTGGAATAAAAAAAAAAATGATTCACAACAATGCCAGCATGTTATATAATTATTACAGCATGACCTGTCGTTTCCATCGTTAGTATGCAGTATCCAAGATGCCGATGCAATTTAAATAGACTACTAACCTTTTTAATGCGGTTAAATAAAAGAAAATGATTGGTCGAGCAAAGGAGACAAGAACGCATCATCAATAGCGCATATCAGGGCTACAGAAAATAATGTTGCAAGATGGTTCACATAACAGTTTCCGTTTATTGTCCTAAGACGGTTGCTGTTTTGGTTGTAATAATCTTTTTTCACATCACATTTAAAAATGTATTATCATAATGAGATTTCCTAAGCAGGCAGATGGCTGGTGTTTTATGGAGTCAAATTAGAGTCTTTAATGGTGACGAAAAAAAAATAATATCGCAAATATAAGATTAGCATTTTGCATTTTACGTTCCTAATTTGTTTCTGCAATACTTTCCCTCTTTTGCGTTTCTTTCTTTTCTTTGCGTTTCACATTTTATGTTGCTGCTTTTTTTTGCAATACTTTCTCCCTTTTGCGTTTCTTTCTTTTGTTTGCGCGTCACTGCTTTTCTTTGCGTCTCGCATTTTACGTTCATAATTTTTTTTTGCGCTTCTCTCTTTTCTTTACCCTCTGTGTGGGGGCGGGGAAAGAGGCGTGGCCAAGAGCGAAAGGCGTGCTGTGAACGTTCAGCGTCAGTTCAGCTTCCTTCCACTCGCTGAACTGAACTGCTGCTGCAGCGCATCTGGTGTTAAAGGAAGAGAGAGGTCGGGTGTGTGCGAGGTGGTGGCGCATTTCAGGGCATTGTTTTTATTCGCTCAGGTTTTCAAAAGATCATTTCAAACCGACCTCAGTAAAATGTTAATAATAATAATATATTTTTTTTAAACGAAGTTTTAAAAGGGCACTTTCGTTGATAAAGGGCAGAGTTGGTGGTGCTTTAGCACCTGATGTCTATGTCTGCACGCATATACCTGTGGTCCAGCTGGGCGACCGTCTGCCATGATACCAGTAACCAAATTGCCGCGCTGTGTGACGGTTCAACTGATGACGTTCACAGCACGCCTTTCGCTCTTGGCCACGCCTCTTTCCCGGCCCCCACACAGAGGGTAAAACCGGAGCAAAGAAAAGAGAGAAGCGCAAAAAAAAATTATGAACGTAAAATGCGAGATGCAAAGAAAAGCAGTGACGCGCAAACAAAAGAAAGAAACGCAAAAGGGAGAAAGTATTGCAAAAAAAAAGCAGCAACATAAAATGTGAAACGCAAAGAAAAGAAAGAAACGCAAAAGAGGGAAAGTATTGCAGAAACAAATTAGGAACGTAAAATGCAAAATGCTAATCTTATATTTGCGATATTTTTTTTTTTCGTCACCATTAAAGACCCTAATTTGACTCCATAGTGTTTCGTCCACTTCGCCACGAGTAGGCCCTCTTGTTCCGTTCACTATCTTGCTCCGAGTTGGAGGAAAAGATGGCGGCGGTGACGACAACGCGCTGTTGCTTTGGGATTTTGAGGCGTTTGGTAATTTTACATACATTCTACCAAAGGTTAAAACTTTTTAATGCACTGAACGTTTTGCTCACGACAGTGTGCAGCAATAGAATAATTGTGTGTACTGTTCGACATTGATGACTACGACCATCTGAAAACTAGCTGTCCAGATGAATCGGTTGAATTGATCTTTCTTTTCTCTAATTTGTGTAGCTGGCTGTTTTATTTCTGGAATTTAATATATTTAATTACGACTTTTTATATATTGCAACCTCAAACTACAAACGTAGTTTAAAAACCTAAATATCTGACAATTTAATTGAACTGTTCTGCAATTGGCTGGCGACATTGAAGCGACCCGTTCGTCCGATTATTACAGATTTGTTTCATAAGGTTACTGTTTTACTGCCTCATATGTGCTGACTGCTGTCTCCCCCCGTCAAAGCCCCAGTTGTCCCGTCATTTCACGCCCTGTCCCAGGCTGGGGGTGTGCGGGACGCATTATACACTACAGCATCCCTCACCGTTCACCCAACAGCGCAGATCCATCCGATCAGGCGGCGGTATGAGTGCCCACCATCCCGGATACATCATTATCTAGATATATGTAACCCCCCGAATGAACCTTTAAATGACATCCCTTCATTTAAAGGTGCAAAATACAAGTGTACGTTCTAAAATGGTATTTATTTTATTGCTGCCTCTCTAATATCTACTTATTTGGGGCAAAGTATCTGATTCGGTGGTTTGTTTCCTCTCCCCAAGTGTGTCCTGGACAAATTCTCCAGTTCAAATTATCCGACATTGGAGAGGGCATTATGGAGGTCACAGTGAAAGAGTGGTATGTGTGGAGCCACAATCATCTACTACTTACAAACTATGTCAAATAAACACATTATCCTCATCTCGTCTGTCCAGTTCAGTTCTGGCTGCATCATCGAATTTATTACTAATGATCATAAAACTGGAAATTAACATTGGGTGCATCCTATATACCAAGTTTTAATGTTTTTGATGTCCAGCACTAAGCTGTATGTGTGTGTGGAGGTGTAATTGGAGCTCCAGGTTCCCGGTGTGTGTGCAGGTATGTGAAGGAGGGCGATCGAGTCTCCCAGTTCGACAGCATCTGTGAGGTCCAGAGCGACAAAGCGTCGGTCACCATCACAAGCCGTTACGAAGGAGTTGTGCGGAGGCTTTACCACGAGGTGGACGCCGTCGCCCTGGTCGGATCTCCGCTGGTAGACATCGAGACTGAGACCGTGAAGGGTAGGCCCCCCCTCCTCCTCCTTAACGCATCATGCCGCAATAAAATTTACATGGGTGCAATTTTCCTGTCTGCCCACCAGATGGCGCCCCAGAGGAGGATGTGGTAGAGACACCAGCTGTTTCACACGAGCACACGCACCAGGAGATTAAAGGCCTCAAAACCCAGGCTACACCAGCTGTGCGACGTCTCGCCATGGAAAACAATGCATGTTATTTGATATTTAAACCCCTAATAGGTGAAGTCACGTGATGGGTTGGTGGGTGTGGCAGAGCAAAACGCTGTTTCGTTTAAGTTAGATTTAAAGATTTAAATTCTTCCACTACGTTGCTGTGTCGGCTCTCTTACGTGTCTTGTCCATTCCCTGCTACCAGGTTAAACTGAGCGAGGTTGTGGGGACGGGGAAGGACGGGCGTATCCTGAAGGAAGACATCCTTAACTTCTTGGCCAAGCAGACAGGAGCCATCCTCCCCTATGATGAAGTGAAGCAGCCAGCTCCGTCAGGAGATGCAGCCAAGCAGAAGAGGCCGGGTCCCAGCCCCCTACCTGCTCCCGCCTGCCCCGTTATCACCGGGAGAGACAGGACGGAGCCTCTCGACGGTAAACCCCCGACCCTAGCTAGCCACTTTAACCTCCGAGGTGTGGAATAAATCAAACGGCCATCCCGAACTGCGCGCAGTTCATCTCGGCGCGTTTCACCGGGTTCCGTTTTGTCACGCTAACATTCCCGGCAGGTTTCCAGAAGGCCATGGTGAAGACCATGACGGCCGCTCTGAAGATCCCCCACTTCGGGTACTGCGACGAGGTGGATCTCACTCAGCTGGTGCTGCTGCGCTCGGAGCTGAAGGACCTGGCTGACGCCCGTGGAGTGCGTCTCAGCTACATGCCCTTCTTCATCAAGGTGTGCCACGCCTTCCCACCTCTCGCCAACATCTTCGCATGCCCAAACTAGTGTTAAAGGGATCGTTTGGCCCAAATTAATAACGTAGCTAGAATACAATATGCTGAAAAGTAGGATTTGTATGGTCAGCCATGTTCATCACAGTGCTGTTTTGGCTCAGGCTACATCGTTGAGCCTGATGCAGTTCCCCATTCTCAATGCTTCTGTCGACGAGAGCCACCACACCATCACCTACAAGGCAAGCTCACGCCTGCTTCCGTAATCCCAGAGCCTTTTTCCAAAGCTTCAATTATTTAAACTACCAAATAAGGACAAAAATCAGACTTTTTTTGTGCCAACACGGAAGCGGGTGATCGAAAAGAAATTGAACAGAGATGGGAAAGAAAATTTGTAGTATTTATGTGCACCTACAAACTAACCAGCTCTCTGCTTCTCTTGGTAAGGCGTGTCATAACATCGGCGTGGCCATGGACACCCCGCAGGGCCTGCTGGTGCCCAGCGTGAAGAACGTGCACACTCTGAGCGTGTTTGACATCGCCGCCGAGCTGAACCGCCTGCAAACGCTGGGCTCGGCGGGACAGCTGGGCCCCGCCCACCTGACTGGGGGCACGTTCACACTCTCCAACATTGGCTCGGTGAGGTAACAACCCGTGGGGGTGTGGCTTGGGAGGAATCTTTAGTCTTGGTCTAATTCATGACAGAAACAAAGGTTGAGTTTGGGGTCTTGGATTAATTTAGATCATCTGTGGCATGTTTAACGATTAGAAAAGGTGTAAAATCTCCAGATCAGTGATGAGAGGTTTATTTTTACCCCAGTCAAAGGATGGATTAATATGGATTTTGAACAATGCAGGTTATGTGAGGCTTAAAGCAGCTGAAATCAGTTTCACATTTCTTGTTAACATCCACCAAATATAGCCACTGATGCAGTCTCCACCCACTGAATCCCACACCCTCCATCCACAAAGACCTCCAAAGTCTCACCTTCCAAAGTGCTGCAGTGTCTATTATATTCATTATATATCTAAAAAATCACAACCTCAAATACAGACTGTGAAGTGAGGGCTCATACATATTCTTTGTTTGTTTTGGAAATTATATTTGAACAGACCTAATGTAACTGTAGTTCAGTTTCTGGCCAAAAGATGGCGATAACTGCTAAAGCACTGAGTTTTACAATCCAGTATACTGTAGCTACTACAAACCTTAAATTGGTTTAATCTGATTTGTTTCACAAAACAAAATAATAATAAAAATAATATAGACTGAGTTGATACTGGATAACGGTTCAAAAGATTTGGCAAAATGGCACCAGTCAGCTAGGCACAGAACTGATGAGACTTGATTCTGTTCAGATGACCTTGAAACCTAAAACCTTGTGGAGAGTTGAGTTAACCGTGGTGCATCTGGCCAGAAACGTAAGTCCTTCATTACCTTGGGCTTTCAGCACGGAGAATAATTGCTCTTGACTCCTGCTGAACCCCAAGTCCTGCACACTGCATGTGAGATTCAGGACAAAATGATCTGGTTCCTGTAGCTTGACAGTTTTGATTGTTTCTGGCTCAGATTGGAGGAACCTATGCCAAACCGGTGATCCTGCCCCCGGAGGTGGCCATCGGCGCATTGGGAAGGATCCAGGTTGGTCACTGTTTAATAAAAGAAAAAACATTCCCATACTTGGAAGATAAGCTGTATTTTAAATTTGCCGACACAGTGTAGTTTGGCTACGCACTGTATATTTTCTGCTCTTTAATATACTTTGGGAGACATCGTCACTAACTATGAAAGTGGTATCCAGAAGATCCAAAATACATTTATTCAAATGTTGGGAATTTTGAAGCTGGTGTGGTTCTTCTCTCGAGGTTCTGCCCAGATTTAGCTCCTGCGGGGACCTGCTGAAGGCCCACATTATGAGTGTCAGCTGGTCAGCCGACCACCGCGTCATCGACGGAGCCACCATGTGTCGTTTCTCCAACCTGTGGCGCTCCTATATGGAGCAGCCGTCCTCCATGGTCCTGGACCTCAGATGAGGCTCTTCTGAGCTTTCAGGAGACCACGAGGGGCTTCCTCACTCAAGTTTGTTGTGTTGTTCTGACCATCACATTCTTAGCTGGGCCAAGGTGCCTCACCTGCTGTGCTTGAGTAAAAAGTAATTCCTCAAACTTTCTCAGATTGCCTTCTACTACAACTCAAACTACAAGTCTACAATCTGAGATACACTTGCTTGTGTTAATAAATTTATAGTGAATGAACAAGCATTTTGCACCATATAGGTGTAATTAGTATATTTGATTTCCAATTATATGGATGTTTTGAGAAGATATACATTTCCGGAGGGGTTTTTTGGCCTCATAGCGCTTACTATGCATTGATCCATAACCTGTATACTGAACTCCAGCATGTACTATAGGGTTAAGGCTCCAGTTGCCTGTTCTTAAGTCAGAGGAGCCCAGAGTGGATTTAACAGAGGCTGGCACAGGCCTGGTGGGCATGGGGGGGAGGGGCACTGGAGTGGGCAAAGACAGTCCGATACAGCCCCGTCTGTCTGCTGGCCATCAACGAGACCTCTTCATGCAGACAATGGACCTCTGTGGAGCTGACGGACAGCTACTTCATTTGAAGCCATGATGGACTTGCCCACTGGACTCTGAATAGACGCGGTCACAGAGGATGTCGCCGGTGCATGATTGTATTGTAGGTGTGAGTGAAGGCAATGTGGGAAGACTGATTACACCAAAGGGAATTTTTTTTAATGGCTTCAAAATAATAAAGCATTAAAGAAATTGGCTCAAGAATGCTATTTTTGGCTTAACATCAACAATATTAACAAGATGAGACATTTTCCAGGATCACGTGGTGACTTTGCTAGGATCACTTTGTTCTTTGTGTTTCCTGTTTTTTATTTACTGGGGGTTTCTTAAGCTTTACATGACTGCCCAGACAGGTGTGTGTGTGTGTGTGTGTTTGGTTTAGGCCCAGTGAGCTGTCACTGAGGAGCATCTCTCAGTACTGAAGATGTTGGCAAGGTTGGACAAAGAGATTATAAACAATGGGGCAGAACCGTTTTAATGGGGTCTGGGGTGAAAAATAATGAATTATCCTTTAAGGTGATGTGAAAAGAGATCTTACAACGGACCAAAGGTTTGAGGGTTTCCTCTGCCGTCAAACATTTGTCTATAGCCTTTCACAACAGAAGACCTTTGGAAGTAGGTTAAGCAAACCAAAGGGTTCCTGTTCTAACCACACATTTAAATCAATACAAAACCAAAAATCACATGTACCAGGCAAAACGGGTAAAGCAAGTTGCTAGCAGTAACAATGACATGAGGATATGAGCGGATAATGGATGGGCATACTGGAAAATATGCGAGTCACAGCAAGCATCTATTTTTTAATTCGGTTTATTTAGACTTTTCAGTTAGCTAGTGCCACTGGTCAATGTGATGGTTAGAATACACCATACACATTCAAAATGTTTTGTTTGCTTTTTTTAACTAAAAAACTGCAGAGAGAAAATGAAATGATTAAAACAAGACTGAACAAAACAGATGCACAACCACAATGAAGCGTCTCCTTCATTTGGAGTCAAACTATTAAAAGCACCGAGGGGGGGGGGGGGGAGAAAAGTAACAGGAACCTTTTTTGGTCCAAGCATTTACTTGGGACAGTAGTACATGACATGACCTCTGAAGAGGAGCCTTCCGGTTATTGCAGATGCACTGAAGTAAATCCATGTTCCCAAGGGGCAAAAGCAGCCCAGCTCCTATGCACCACAACTGTAACGGCAGCGATTACTACTGGGAGAAGGAACTCCTCGCACTCCTACGCAAAGGCTCATGGGCTATGCTTCCTCATGGAATGTAACAGTCCATTTCAATGGGATCCAGGACTGAGCCCTGATGCACTCCGCACGCAAAGTCCTCGGTTCGGCAGGTGACTGCTTCGGAGGCTCGCGCGGATCCAAACTTGGGCTCCAGATGAAAGTGGGATTAAAAAAAAAAACATTACATTAGTGAAACCCTTAGGTGGCTTTTGAGGACTTGGTCTGACTCTGGAAGACATTCATAAAGAGTAAAAGTAGATTAAAACAACTCATTTGGAATGCTACTAGAATGGAATGTGATGGATAATGACAAGCATACGCCACTGTTAGGTGGGCTTCCTACTTTACATTTGGAGTAACAAAGTACAAAGAGAAAGGGGGGGGGGGCTTAGGGACTGCTTGTACTGTAGATCACTAACTGATCTGGAGCTACTAATTTAAGCACAAGCCTTAATTCCCCCCACCGGAATCACTACAAAGCTCTCGCGGAATGTTCCAGACATTTGGCTTGCTCTTAAAAGAGCCGTACACCTAAACTCTGTTGGACGGACCGCCAGCAGGTCCTAACAAGCAGCACTGGTTCAAATAGCATTGGCATTATGCTTTTATGCACGCACACACTCGTGCACACACAGACGCGCACACACGATTTTTCATAAATCTTTGTCACAAGTTGTATAACTCAGTGGTTTTTAGCTAGGCCTGCAAAGTGGGGAGTTTTTGGAGTGCTTGAACATGACAGAGTCATTTGCTGAATCTCATCAACGCCACCTGAGGGTTTTGAAGCACATGTAGAAAATGGAGGTTCATAAAGGGAAAGGTCTGGGACAGGCATAACGCGCCGGCACCTTGAAGCCTTCCCTCTTAAACGATCAAGGCAACGTCACCTTTCCTTCACATAAATAACAATATAATGTACATTCTTAAAAAATAAAAAAGAAAGCTTCTACAGGACCGCTACATGACCAACACGATAGTCTTCGTAAAAAGATAGACACGGGGTCCAACATGTCGGCAGACGTCTTAAATGTTGCCCATGTCCGGAGATTGGACTCCAGAGCCAGTCTCATGTCTGATTATCGCTCTTGGATCCCCGGGATGTGAATGCACATATGGGTTTACACAGGCTTTGATTATTTTCCTCTTGCAAGTAACAGTTTGAAAATAATCAAGGCAGTAACAACAAATGAAAAAAATAATACAGTAACTAACAAGTAGCTGTTCCTGTTAAAAGCCTGTACTAGTGAATATAGTGAATGTGTGTGTGTGTGTGTTTGTGTGTGTGTGGTGTAGACAGGCAGCTTTGTGATGGACTGATTGAATAGCCGTGGAAGGCTTAAGACCCTCGAGGGGACCGTGATCCATTTCTAGGGTTCAAACGACCACTGAAGAGTCCAGGCAAAGGTCAGGTGTCATCGTCCGTGTCCTCGATCAGTACCTTTGTGTCACGGATTTTAGATCTACGAAGGCAAGAGAGGAAGAACAGTGTAAAGACCTGGCCTACAATTTCGTCTCCAAGAACGTGAAACAAGGGGGCGGGGCCCGAGCGTGGGGGGCGGGGCGTACTGGGAGGCGAGGCGTGGCCGGCGGAGCGACATGCTGTAGCTGCGTTTCCAGCTCTTCTTGCCCTGTCTGTTCCTCACGCCGTCCTCCTGGTCCATCATCTGCTCCAGCAGCGTCTGGTCATCGGCGTTCAGCGGCGCCACCGAGATGTCGCGCACCGCCCGGAACTCACCACAGTTGTTCAGGTGCTCATTCTCCAGACGGAAGAAGTTCCACACGAAGCGTCTGGTGGGGGGGAGGGGCGTTAGAGCGGATGGTCGAGCTGAGAGAGCTGCATTAAAGACGCGTCTGTGGTCGTGTATGTGTATGTTATCATACATTTTCAGTATAAAATGTCCTTACAGAAACAGGGGTGACCTACTTTGTTAGGGCCCAGCAAAACAAGATGAAGCACTTTGTTATATAAAAGCTACGTTTGATTTTTTTTTTTTTTTTTTTTACAACGAAGGTCAAAATATTTCCTTTTGGTTACCGAGCTTACATCTGGGATTAGGTCAAAAAAATTTTTTTGATTACCTGTAATCTCTCTCACACACTCACTCCTTGCCTTGTCTATTTATGCTACATGGTTCCTGTGTGTGTGTCAAGTCAAATGTATTTATATAGTGCTTTTTACAACACTTGTCACAAAGCAGCTTTACAATCGTATGGGTCCAGAACCCTGTGTGTGTGTGTGTGTGTGTGTGTGTGTGGTGACTCACCTGAAAACCTCCAGAGGTGCAAGCACAGTGGCCAAAATGTCCAACGTTCTGGGGTGGAACTTTGTTCCGATCGACATAGGAATGGTCCAGGCAAAGCGCATGATCAAATTTTCTAATATGGCACAATAATAGTAAGCCTAGCAAAAGAAGAGCAGAGCGCACTCAGAAATCTCCCTTCATCAACAACGGGGACATAACGAGCAGTGTGGGTGCAACCCCGGGTTTGTGTGGGTGCAACCCCCGGGTTTGTGTGGGTGCCCTCACCTTCTGGGGGTACACGATCTCTTCCCTGAGGAGAGTGTTCTCCCCGGCGTTGCGGTCAAACAGCCCCCAGTCCATTCTGAGGTCCCACACGAGTGTGTAACAGGAGTTGATCACCGAGAAAGCGATCAGCAGGTAAAAGAAAATGTCCGCTTCCGATTGACTACTTGTGTCATCTAAAAGGGGGAAACAAAAAAAAAAAAAACGACTCATCAAAACGTGACACCAGTTTGAAAACCCCAAAATTCCGATATCGAAATAAACCAAAATATACAGCTATTATTCAAAGTTAAACCTTTGGACCGTAACACTGTATACGCAGACACCTGGACTGGAGGAAGATTTTACTGATTGCCAGATGC
The DNA here is from genome assembly GCF_052324685.1 of Brachyhypopomus gauderio. NCBI lineage: Eukaryota > Metazoa > Chordata > Actinopteri > Gymnotiformes > Hypopomidae > Brachyhypopomus > Brachyhypopomus gauderio. The sequence continues at coordinate 21,469,770 of NC_135224.1, read as the reverse complement.
GTTTATTGGACTACGCGTGACGCCTGAACGGAAGTCCGACCTTTGTGCGTGTGGTAGAGCGCTTTGAAGATCACCACGAAGAAGGTGGTGGAGTATTTGCCGGCGTTGACCAGGTGGGGGAAAGCCCTGCGCGTGTCCCTGTAGCGCCTCAGACACTGCACGAAGCGGAACCACGCCGGCAAGCACTGGATCACCGCCCGCACCCCGTAAGAGTAGGAATTACAAACCCCTACCAGAACAAAAACACACAAAGAAATAGATAAAGGCTAATTGCTGACAACAAAGTGATCGGCAAACTACATTTAGTTTTCCCTACATGAAAACTACATGTTCACTACATAATCACTTTGAAAACTGCACTCATGTATTTCTGGTTCTAGAATAGGGATTTTACACCCAAAGTTTCTATATGCTAACAGTTTTGTTACATTCATCCGACACATATTTCCCTGTATTCTGGAGTAATAATCTCCAAGACACAGAAAACAAAATATACTCAATCCAAGTCTGAATAAGCATTGGTCTTTTTCAAACGTTGTCAAACCTTTTGTTAATGAGAGACACCCTACCATTGTTAGCCGTCTTAGGGAGTTTTGACCAGCTGTCCATCTCTAAGCTGTAGAAACAGATCAGATACTCCAGGTCCAATAAAAGAACAACCAGGGAGTTGAGCTGATCCGCCAGCCAGAAGTCTGCAAACTCCACTTTGTGAAAGGGAGCCGTGACCACTCGGAACTGGGGGGGGGGGGAGGAATCGGGGGGGGGGGGCACGTGAGACAGGGAGAGAAGAGACAGATCACCAAATCAGGGCTGATGATTCTTTTTTAAGCAATTGGAAGCATACTAGAACCTTTGTTCCGAAGAACTGGGCTATACACACACAGAAACACCAAAATTTGCGTTCAGAAAAGGTTGGGGCATAAATCAGTCCCGACAGTTCTTACCAGCAATTTGAGCAGCCAGAAACGTGATTTGTAATAGCAGGTCTTGAAAGGATTGATGAGGAACAGCAGGAAGAAGCCGTAGAGCGCTAGAGGGTTGGCGTGGACGGGGACATGGATGTCATCCGAGAACAGACAGGACAGGATGCTGACACACCACAGCACTCCAAGAAAACCAGCAATCTGCCGACGGACGGGGGAAGAGACCGGACACAGCACAGCCGCGTAAAGTGCACGTAATGCGGGGACAAATGTGTTATTACCAGCGAAGATGGTTTTCATCTAGCTGAGAAACGAGGTCGACGGCATCGCCGATCCTCCCGCCTGTGAGCTCACCTCAAAGAGGTGCTGGTGCGAGAGGTTGTTGCGAGGGTTCAGTTCGAAGATCAGCACGTGGTTGACGCCCGCCTGCCTCCAGCCGTACGTGTTGATGCCCAGCAGGAAGAGGAACTCGATGAGCAGGAAGCCGCCGCGGTAGATCCGCACCAGCGTCCACTCGGGCGATTCCTTCGACTCCGAATTCATTGCCGCCACCGCACCTGCGGAAAAAGCACAAGAGGAAATGGCCCGCCGAGAGTGTGTCAAAGTGGGCGGGGCATTGAGCTGGAGGAGCAGCTTATTGGTTGTTGTCAGATGATGGGCAGATGAAGAGGCTGTACCTGTGATGGTGATGGTGACCAATAAAACGATGTAGACTCCGCAGTACAAGCCGACCCTAAAAGTCGTCCATGCAGGCGCAGGCTGAAACGGAAGAGGACGGAGAGATGACCACAGCGGCCGAATCCTGGACGCACGCCAGATCGGCCTGAATTCTTATCCCTGATCATCAAGGCAACAAAAAAACAGGCTCCTCATATTCAACCAGTGTTTCTAAATTTAACATAATGAAAGACATTTCCCTGCAACAATCTAAAATCAACACACCAACGGAGCACGATATGGCGGGGGAAATGAGAACATGATGATTGCCACCAGCTCGTGTTCATAGCTAGCCGTGTTCACGATGAATACATCTCGGTATTCCTTCGGCCACCACCCTTCACCTACTCAGGTAAGACACCTCACCTGGGCTGCACCCAACGGAGGCACTCGAAGTCTCTTCATGGCTTTCTGTCGGTCACCCCCCTCCAACTCCGCTGTTACCAGGGCCTGGAAAAACAACCGTGTGCCTTTCATTAATGTTCACTGATAAGATCATAACACGCTGAACGGTACGGGGGGGGACAGGACGTTTCTCAGTATTGAGACCGGTCTAAAAGGCCCATTAGAATACGAAAGATTGCAGACACCAGGTACCTCAGTCTCGGAGATGAGCTGGGTGATCTTCTTACAGGTGTAGAAGGGGGCGACCTCCACATGGACAACACGCCAGTCGGCCCCCCGCGACGTCTCGAAGATCTTGTCATGCTTCTTAAGAATCTTCCGGAAACCAGTGAAGTTCAGATTCTGTAGAAATGAAGACTTATGTTCTAGGCACAGTAGAACAGCAGTTAATTCTCCTCTACGAGTGGGACAACCCGACGAAGAGAGACCGAGAAGAGGTATTGGTGTGACGTGTGTGTGAATGGAGCGTGGGGCTGGGACCTGGTAGTTCTGCAGGAGAATGAGGCTGAGGTAGAACTCGCTGAAGGCCAGCTGCAGGTCTTTGATGTTGCGGTGTTTGCAGCGCTCCTGCTGTGACAGGTGGAAGACGGGTCTGCGACGGCTGCGCAGGCCCGGAGCCCGGCTGCTCTCCCGCTGCGCGTCCAGCGACGTCTGCAGCTCGTTCTGCAGCGTGGCGAAGCGGCGCTGAGCCTCCGCCAGCTTCTCTGAGGGGCGGGGCAGGGGGCGGGGCGGGGCAGGTAGCACATGTACAACATCAGCAGCCATACACAAGAGCTAGACGCAGGGAAAGGGTGTGTGAGCGTGTGTGTGGGTGTTTCTTACCAGAATAAAATGTGTTGATTTTGGCCAATTCCTTCTCGCATGTTTGAAAGAACTTCTCCTCAAACTTGGCATAGTATCTCTTAACAGTGTCTTCATCCGTGACTGGAGAGAGGAGAGAGACGCGGCTAATGTAAACGGTCACATGGGCTCAAACCTTTTCTTTCCATTTCCACTTCCTGCGCGTATCCGCGGGCTGTGGGTCTGGAGCCGGACAGCGGGCAGTGTGTCTCTCGTCCAAAGAGACAGACCGCTCAGAGCCGAGAGTGGCAAACTGCTGCCTTCATGGTTACAGTGCCAAAACGCAGCACGGGGGAACCAATATCACAGACAAGAGATGCCACACCAGGCATCTCCTCATCACAAAGGACCAGCTGATATATCCTTTTGTGCCAACAAGTGTGTGTGTGTGTGTGTGGGGGGGGCGCGCATTAGGAAATAAAGTCCCACTTTCCCAGAATGATGAATGAACCAGTGAGGAAAGAACTGAGGGCAGAAAACAATGAGAGAACACTTAGGGACATCTCGAGGGGGTGCTCCGTGTGTAGAGCGTTGGGCTACAAGACAGGCAGCACGGTTTTCTAAAGCCGTGACGCCCCACTGCCACCAGCAGGGCGTCGACTATAAACATCACGTTTCCAGAGTGACACAGGTGAGTGGATTTTTCCCGACGGGCACGGCGGCGTCTCCGAGCGCGAGCCTGGACAACGTTCACGCCGCCAGACGCTGAGTCACCGTCTTCAGGCGTGAGTAAGTGTCAAGAGGATTTTTTTTCGCCAGCCCGAGGATTTGGAACGCATCAATCATTTTATTTTGCACGTTTCACTCCAACTAGTGTGGTCTGTAAGTCAGGCCCTTACATTAACAATCAAACAACAGTAACAAACAAACTGCCAACAGTAACAATTAAGACACCAGGTCATGTATTTTTTGCAAGAGTAGTCAGCAATGTAATTTGTGCTAATCACATAAAAAATACATATATATTCTTACAAAAGAGTTGAGGAGCAACTTTCTTAAAGCACCCCCCCTTTCCAAACAGCCAAGCATGTTCCTGCAAAATACCATTAAGGTTTTAAAGATCGACCATCATGGCATCACTTTCCAAAGACAAGGTGACGGACATTCTGACTGTGCTTGAGCTTTAATGCTGCCCGTTGACGTTTGGTTTCGATTATTAGTGCACACACCAGATCAGAGCTGGGAGTACAACCACTCAAGGCAAGACGCCAACTTATCAAATCGCTCTTATCGATTATTGTAGTTCACAGTGATAAGATGTGTATGTAAACAGTTTAGGTAAACAAACCACTACAGCCGTAAAAAAAAAAAAAAAAAAAAAAAAAAAAAAGTTTCTAGTGAGGTCGATTAGCAGTCATGCTAATCATGAGTTTGACGAGGAGTTCATCAAGGTCGCGTGCATCGTTCATGACGGAGTGCATTTCTTATCAATGTAGGTCAAATAAGAATGTGAGCGACCTGCATAGCCACACGTCCTTTGCTCGGATTTAACGTAGCCAAGTAAACGGGGCCAGTTCGCGTGCTACACTGCAGTGTCTGAGGATTCAACTGCACCTTTACGAGACGGCTAACTTTCGCGCTATTCCGAACCCCAGCGTGATTTTGCAATGTTTCTCTAAACAGCTGCAGAAACAGTCCACCATGGGAACACGGGTTTGGAAAGTCCTCTGTGCAGATCCTGACCCTTCAGCAGGGGGAGGTCCCTTGGCTGGTTGCGTGGTTTGGGTAACCTTGCGAGCGAGGCCAAAGCAACTGGGTCAGTGTGCCTGGGGCTGGGGCGTGGACCAGGGCCCCCTGCGGGAGGACATATGGCTCGGTTACACACCAGCACCGCAGGGACAGAGAAACGTGGCCCTCGCAGCTTTCTCACACAGCCGGAACGCAGGGCAGGGAGCTAGGGTTGCAAATTGCTCTGGGAAACATTCACTGCCCCCCCCCCTCCTTCTGCAAAACAGAAGACCATGTAAACAGTGTTGGGGTGGGATTCTGCAACTCGCAGAGATCCTTCTGGAATCTGGCAGGTCCAAGCTGGGCCTCGTCAGCCGGTCGCTCCTGTGGTAGCGTCTGGCCCTGGCCGTCAAGAGTGGGATAAGCACTCTTTATGGAGACATTTTGAGCACATGAGCTCACCGTTAAGACCGGCGAAGGCCGTCATAATACCGTGAGTCACTTTGCACCCAAAAGTCTCACAAATGAGGGGTTGAGGTTTGCGGCCGCCTCCACGGTCGGTCCTTTAGCCGACGTCAGCGCCAGTAACGGCGTTTCACCAGCCCAGAGTGGCACTGCGACTTTGGTCTTCACAAGTGCAAGCGTGTTCTAAACCCGAAATGATTACAGTTAACTGCTTTCAACCGGCACTCCCCACCAAAAAAACAAAAAAAAAAACAAAAATAAAAGAAGCATAAACATACAGGGAAAGTCGATTACTGTTATTTGCACATAATTACAACCAACTTGCTCCCACGTCCCGGTCGGAGCCCGAGCGTCCTGTGCGGCGTCACGTCTGGCGCGGCAGCTCCGACGCGGGCGAGTAAAACGGCGGGACGGCGGCGGCGACGTCTGGAGCGGCGCCCGGCCGTGACGCTTCGGCTCGTGTTCGAGGAGGCGCGTGGCCACGCTGGCGTTTATCCGACAGCTCTGAACTTTAATAAACCGCAGCGGCTGAATTTTCCATTGAACGAGGATGAGGATAAATCACAGGCAGTAAATAGGTGAAAATTTACCGCCCGGGCCAACGTTGTGTTTACCTTCTGCTGCCCGAGAGGGCAATTCAGCTACGGCTGGAGAGCTGTGAAGGGGGGAGTCATTCCTCTCATCCCAAATATAGAAGTCTAGGCTAAACATTACAAACGACGTGGGCTTATTCCTTGCACAGCACCGTGTCCATGTCAGACATCATCTTGGTGCAGGTAGCTTTTAATTACTTTGCATACAAATTAGAAATGGTTATATAATTATTCTTATTATTTATTATACAGGCCAAAGAAATACACAAAACATTCAGAGTGTTGTGAAGAGTTTAAATTACAAGTCATCTTAATTTTAAAAACTCCTTTGACTCTACAGACATTTGAATTACTGTGGTTTGTTGTCACTAATGACACTGCCATCTCCCTTTAAATGTGTTTCAAACCAAAGTAGCCCTTTTTTTGCTGAAGAGCAAAAACATGTGCCAAGTCGTGTTGACACAACATCATGATCCGTAGTGAAAAATGTCACTACAGTGACAGGCGTTCGTAGATCATCAACGACATCACTGTTTACATCATAAGCACAAAAAAACCAAAACCCAAACAAGTTTTTAAAAATGGCTTCACTGCAAGCCACGTACGTTTATTCGACTGGCTTTCAACCTTACAGGGAATCTTGCGACAGTAAGATGTTCCTGTTTGCTAGAAAAAAATGACTTTTTTACTCCAGTCCATGAATAATGAGGAAGGACCATACCAACCTCTGTCTACATGGTGTATTATTATTAAGAGTATGGTCAGGGGACACCAACATTCCCTTCATAAGAACATGCAATACATATTTAACACTGAGGTCATACCCTAGAAATTAATCTTAGTGTTTGACCCTTCATAAACAAAGCCACAGGTGTCTTTCATTGGCTACAAGCAGCAACACAAATCCGTGAAGCCAGAACCACCAGCTGTTCTTTCTAAATGTCTCCAACTTTGTCACCTTAAGTGGAAGCGATAGCTGCTAGTTTTACTGGCGGTAATCACGCCACGTTGACCGATGGCTGGTGACAGGGAATCTGGTTTGTTACCGAATTAGTTCTTCAGTTACTGGAAAAATAAGGTTACCATGAGGTGTGTGTAGGGCAGTGGGGTGGGCGGGGCTGAGATATAACACAAAGCACGTTTAAAACACAAAACACTGCAAACACATAGGGCTACACATCAAGGCCACAAAAGTTGCCTCTCTGTCTCTCAAACCACTTTTTATTACTCGAACGATACTGTTTGATACAACTCTTGCGGATTCAGAACACCCAGTACAGGGTTGTGCTCTGATGGGCAGGGCACCAGAGTTCTAGAACACCACATCCTTAGTAAAAACCGATAAAACAAATAGACAAACTCACGAAAAACAAAATGTGCTTTTGGTCTCAATAGGAAATACGCATCCAGAGATGGGTGGCGACCAAACGGAGGGCTTTATGCAATTAACCTTGGGGTGTATGAAGGCACACGTGACAGGCCACAGCTGCAGTCACGGCCGATACGAACACACGTGTGCGGAAACCCCCAGGACAACACCAGGCTTGAGCGTACTTTTAAAAACACTGCCGATGGAGGCCATCTCTCAGGAGACTCGACTGCTTTATAAGCCCCGCCCACCCCCTGCCCTCTCTCGGCTCCGCCCACCCTGCTGTCCTGGACATTATGTATCTATACGTGGCTCACGTCCTCCTCCGCGTCCCGTGTCAAGACAGGCTGGTGAAGCAGTGTCTCCAGTCCCCACGGCCTCAGCCACGTGCCACGCTGCCCCCTCTGACACAACTTTGCCAGGCAGGAAGACTCCGTACACAGGAAAGGACATTCATCCGCTGATCTTGACCAAATCGGGGAAATTACATTTACAAATACATTCATGTAAAGGTCAAGCGCTGAAAGCCGGGGACGGATCATCGCAAACGGGAGGGGACGCTGCCCGGGTAGATCGGACAATACATCCATGAATGATCACGAACAAAAAAGGATCGTTGCCCTCGTCAACAATTTTGCTAGCAGATAACGTGTGTAGCAGCGGCTGGGAGGGGGCATGCGATGTTTTGGCAAAGAGATCAATGGCAGGGTGCTTAGCAACCACAACAAACCTCTATAGGCTTCCATTCAAGCCACCGCTGTCTGGAGTGCAGCTTCCCTAAGCAGTCATTATTCATCACTGCATGCTCGCCATAATGAACGCCCGAATTCAATTACGAGATCCGAGAGAAACCAGGAGCCCTCCATAACCGGAGCATTATGATCACGCGGCCTTTTATTGTTGGTACGTGGGTGGATCGTATTTATTTGTGTGCAGGGTGTGTGTTCTATCAAAGACAAACACACGCATGCACAATATTTACCTTCGACTGATGGAGCTTGATCCTGGGCGGAGTACAGCATCTCCTTAAAGGCCTGTGAGGGAGGAGGAAGGAGAACACGAGAGGTTATTTCTGACGGTCAAGTCATCGTCACCTAGCGTCATGTGGCTGGCGTGGTGCCGTTCCAGTCAGCCCGGGGAATAACGGTCACGGTGCATATGCAGACGAGCCAGCCAGAATGGGAAGACGACGTAGAGTGGGACAAGGGGAAGTGTCCAAATCGGGACAGGGTGGACAGGAAAAAGCACGTAATAACAGTGCTTTGCATTTCCAATGTGACTGCAGCTACGACCTGAGTCATCACAACACCCCCCACATCCCCGGTGCGTCTGAGCTCAGTCTGCGAGCTTCCTGTACGCACCGCGAAATGCCAAAGAACCAGGGCAGCGGGCAGGACTGCCACACGCGGTTCACAAACGACTCAAGACGGGATTATCGAGTCAGCCGGTTGTGTGGAAGATCTTCGGCACGGTTGTGAGGCACATCCCGGAGACTAGCTCAATCTAGTTCGGATAAAACGCTGCATATTCGTGCCACCGCTGCTAAAAGAGAAACACAAATGCAAAGTCGTAAACAACGCTTTTGTTTTTCCAAGTCAAAATGGTGAACTTTGCGGATCAGGGAGGTGACCTCTTCCCACTTATCTAGTCACAATTCACTATTAAGACAACGTGCTGAGTCGGGTCTTCTTTAAACCAGCTTGTCCCTGCACTTTCTGTTCTGTTACCCTGTGCCTTTTGCAGTAGAGTGGGGCTGATTGCAAAACACTAGGTCAAAGGTCACGTATTGAGGGAGATCGGAGAACGGCAAATGACAGCACTCATTCCTGGTTTCCAATATCATTAATGGCATCGGTATTGGTCCTCTCAGTTAGACACGATACTCATTAACTTTCACACTAGCAAAGGTCTGCTGATGTCAAAGAGTGTGTGTGTGTGTACATGTATGCATGTACACTCACTGGCCACTTTATTAGGTACACCTTGCTAGTACCAGGTTGGACCCACTTTTGCCTTCACAACTGCCTTAATCCTTCATTCCATAGATTCAACAAGGTACTGGACACATTCCTCAGAGAGTCTGGTCTATATTGACATGATAACATCACACAGTTGCTGCAGATTTGTCGGCTGCACATCCATGATGTGAATCTCCCGTTCCACCACATCCCAAAGGTGCTCTAGTGGACTGAGATCTGGTGACTGGAGGCCATTTGAGTACAGTGAACTCATTGTCGTGTTCAAGAAACCAGTCTAAGATTATTCACACTTCATGACATGGTGCGTTATCCTGCTGGAAGTAGCCATCAGAAGATGGGTACACTGTGGTCATAAAGGGATGGACATGGTCAGTAACAATACTCAGGTAGGCTGTGGCATTGACACGATGCTCAATTGGTACTAATGGGCCCAAAGTGTGTGAGGTAAATATCCCCCACACCACTGCACCACCACCAGCCTGAACCGTTGATACAAGGGAGGATGGATCTATGCTTTCATGTTGTTGACGCCAAATTTTGACCCTGCCCTCTGAATGTCACAGCAGAAATCGAGACATCATCAGACCAGGCAACATTTTTTTAATCTTATGTTGTCCATTTTTGGTGAGCCTGTGTGAATTGTAGCCTCATTTTCCTGTTCTTAGCTGACAGTAGTGGCACCTGGTGTGGTCTTCTGCTGCTGTAGCCCATCCACCTCAAGGTTCGACGTGTTGTGTGTTCAGAGATGCTTTTCTGCATGCCTCGGTTGTAATGACTGGTTATTTGAGTTACGGTTGCCATTCTATCAGCTCGAACCAGTTTGGCCATTCTCCTCTGACCTCTGGCATCAACAAGGCATTTGTGCCCACAGAACTGCCACTCACTGGATATTTTCTCTTTTTGGACCATTCTCTGTAAACACTAAAGATGGTTGTGTGTGAAAATCCCAGTAGATCAGCAGTTTCTGAAATACTCAGACCAGCCCGTCTGGAACCAACAACCTTGCCATGTTCAAAGTCACTTAAATCAACTTTCTTCCCCATTCTGATGCTCGGTTTGAACTGCAGCAGATTGTCTTGACCATGTCTACATGCCTAAATGCATTGAGTTGCTGCAATGTGATTGGCTGATTCTACATTTGCGTTAATGAGCAGACAGGTGTACCTAATAAAGTGGCCGGTGAATAAGTGAGCAAGGGAGCGAGTGTGCGTGAATGGATAGATAGATAGAGAGATTGAGAGACAGACAGACAGCGAGAAAGAGAGAGATAGCCTACAGAGAGAGAAAGAGAGAGAGAAAATGCAACTCCCATACCAACAGTAGCCAAGCATTATCATGTTCTTTAGACTTTCCCTGCATGTGAATACACAGTGTTCCTTTATGATGTTCCAGGAGAATGCATAGACCAAAACAACAACAACCACCACCCCCGAGGAAAGTCTGACAGTGTTGACGCCATAAGGCTGATGTCAGAACACTGGCCTGCGTAAACCCCAGCGTGGCCCTGAGGGGCCTGCAGTGTGTAAACCCAGTGACCTGCAGGCAGAGCTCAAAGACCCGTTCTGCAGGACACTTTGGGACAGACACTCCGGGACAGACATACGCTCTGATGCAGGGATGTTTTGCAGACTGGGGGGGGGGGGGGGGGGGGGGGGGATATATATCGTGTAAGTACCGGTACAGTCACAGCTAGGCCCATATAAAAGGATAAAGAACTTCCTCACCTTTCTCTCTCCTAAGACTAACAAATTGAAATTCCATGGTGCCGCAAACAGTGTAACCTTTTGATTTTGTCTGCAACAGGCTTGCGTAAGCCTTATCAAACTGACAAAATCACTACAGAGAGCAGCGTCGCTGCAATCCTCTCTCAGCGGTCAGTCAACCGTTTTCAACCTGCTGGAAAACTGGAGTTACGAGCAAATATGCCTCAAGAAGTTGGAGGAAAAAAAAAAAAAAACAACTTTTCGTGCTGAACGTATAGAAGGACCGACACTCTCATACTTAGCTCTGAGGTCGAACGACATGTCTGTGCGGAAAGGTGCACACAGCCTTTATCCTCCACTGCACACTGGAATGCAACAACCAAGCTCTCGTTCTCATTAGCTGATTGGGCCATGCACACACAACAACCCATCCACTTTGTTCAGGGAGGGTGATGACTAATTTTCTATCAAAGCACCAGGACAGCAATAATCTCATTATGTGTAAGCCATTAAACCTGAAAAGCTCTGGACTGCTGTAAAGCGCAGGGAGAGAGACTGTGCCTACTGTCAGTTATGCAGGAATTGCCTCCCATGCAGTCATGTGAAATAATTCAATTACGCAGCCTGCCCTGTGTTACCCTATGAAGGCATTTGTCAACATGTATCTGGACGAGAAGATTAGTTTAGCATTGATGGGCTACATTCAAACAAACAACAACAAAAAAAGGTATTTGCAAATGGGTAGCAAGATCTAATCAAACCTGTTAGGGAAGGAGATAAAATCTAAAAGGTCAGCATAACTGACAGCCTACCGCGTCAGCTGGTTAGCTGCAAGCACCAACTTGAACACTGAAATGGTTCCTATTTCAAGTGCAATTCAACATGCAATGAAACAGAACAATAATTAAATTAAAATTCCCCAAACAAAACAGAATTTCACAATACCATGCAAAGTGTGAGCTCCAGGAATAGAGACTTCGCTGGCATAGTTTAAATATTTGAAGAGGAAACGTGTTTTGTTCAAGAAAACGAAGGTGAAGATTATCTGGTGGTATACATGTCCAATCTGGGAATACATCTCTGACTACCTGAACCATCAGCATATGACACGACCAAAACATCTGTACGGTGTTCTTAGGGTTGGAGATAAACCATTAAAGCTGGCTTGTTTTTTAACACAAACCACACATTTAGTGCTTGGAAGTTAAATATAATATACCTTAACATGCATGTACCGACCCTCAGCCACCACGTTCCCGTTACACCCATCACTGTCACTTCTTCATCGGCTAGACAGCTAGTAAACACTATTACTGTGTCTGTGTGTGTATTTATATATATATATATATATATATATATATATATATATATATATATATATATATATATATATATATATATATATAATATCTCTAGCTAGTTATAATTGTGCAAAGTGCAAATCTAAGACTGTGCCCAACGTCGTGGTGGTAGAAACAGGCCCGGTGTGGTGGACGTGGACCGGTGAAGGTGTCGGTTAGCGCCGAGCACACGGGAGCGAGCGGCTCGGTGGCGGCCGGCCGCCCTCACCTCATACTGGATGTACTGCTTCCGCCACTCCGGGGTGATGTGCGCCGACAGATGCTCGGTGAACTTCATCCTTGCGATTTGCGAGAGACGACGACGACGCGGCCGGACGAGAAACCATCGGCAGTTTGAGAAATTTAATTTACTTCAAAATCACTCTCGTCTTCCGCAGCTGCCCCCCGGTCCCCACACTCCACACAGCCGCCACGGGAACGCGCCCGACGCTCAGACATGGCCCGACGGCGGCCCCGCCATCCCGGCTAACGGCTTGATGTACCGCGAGACGCCGCCGCGAGGGACCGGGGACGCACGACGACCGCTGCACATCGACGAGTCGTGGAGGTTTAGAGGCGCTAAGACGACCGACCGCTACACATTAACCAGTCGTGGAGGTTTTATGGAGCTAAGACGACCGACCGCTACACATTAACGAGTCGTGGAGGTTTTATGGAGCTGAGACGACCGACCGACCGCTACACATTAACGAGTCGTGGAGGTTTTGAGGCGCTGAGACGACCGACCGACCGCCGCCATCGCTGTTGGACATTTACGTCACTCCCGCGTCATATACGGGGGCGGGGCTTCGGATAAACGACGTGTTTACATCTGAACACAACAGCCCACATCGGCGGGTCTAGTTGCAGGGGAGGTCTGTCAGCAGCTCGCTTTAACCAACGCGTCTGAAAACGAAAAGCGAAACGATTTTTTTTTTGCTTTACTTGCTAGGTAACTCTGCGTGTTAGTAAGATACCATAAACCCTAATCTGTTTTAAATGGCACCTCCTCTTGACACAGGATTAAGGGTTTAAGAGGATGTACATTGGCCCGATCAAGTTCATAGACGTATGCAATAAATCATCACAATCTTACATTTACGCCAAGTTATTTGTAGTCTTATAGTTATTCCCCAACCGTTGCAAGTACTTGCAAAACACAAATCAGACGAGCTTCGAAGAGTAACTTTTTATTCGCAATCGCCGTATTTAAAGTACACTGTCATACATTTGGCATTAGAAGTGGTTATTTTACAGACTGTTGGCTAAATAGTGACCCTGCAGATATATGCTGACTTCTTATGTCAGTTCAGTCAGACTTCCTGTTCTGCATTTTCATAACTCGGTATATGTCAGTTGTGCAGATAACCGCAATAGCTGGACAAGAATGTGTTCAAACAGAACAGCAGAGTAATATGCAAATGAAAAATTGACTATTTTATTCTTACTATTTATGTAGGCTAATAATGCCATATGTGTAAACAATCAGTTATACATATACATAAATACATACATATATATGTATGTATAACAAAAGGCTATCAGTGATAAAAAAAGAAATATCAAGTATTCACATTTAAAATAAAAAAATTACAAAAACAAAGCCACACAGACAGCCAGACACTAATTTACCAAATACTGCGTACTAATTTACTGTAAATGAGTGTTAGTAACTAATAAAAATACAACAACTACGGTACTGCACGCATGTGGACCGAAATGATTCAGGATGCTTGTGAAAGAGGCGTGTACATGTGGAGTCCATTTCGGATGTATGTTCCGTCAGTCAGAAAGCAGTTGGGCTTGGCAGTCCACCAGAGTGCCGTGGATCCGCTGAAAGGTGGGCCTCTCCTTGGCGTTCCTCATCCAGCAGGTCCGCATGAGGCTGTAGACTGCATCAGGGCAGAAAGCAGGCTTCTGGAGATAGACCTGCGGGAAACCAATGCGGCTCAGCACTGCCACCCTCAGTCAGAATAAGGTATTGCACGGCATAAAGATTTATTTTTATATTTTTAACATACACAGGATTTCATTTAGTGTAAACACACACGTGAGGGCCTGACCTGCTTGTTCTGATCCCGGAAAAACTCGCCCGTGTTCTCGATCACCTCCTCATCTGAGAGCGTCGAGAACGGCTGCTCCTTACAGAGTGTGAGCATCTCCCAGAGGGTCACGCCAAAAGCCCACACGTCACTGGCCGTTGTGAACTTGCCCTGACGAAGACACGAAAAGAGTACGGTGAAATGCCCCGAGCGGTAAACACATAAACCTCGGGCTGTTCCTGTTCTCCCCCAGTTCCCCCAGTTCCCCCAGTACCAGGAGGACGCTCTCCCAGGACATCCAGCGAATGGGGAGCACGGCCCGGCCCTGGATGCGGTAGTAGTCGCCGCGATACAGGTTTCTGCTCATTCCGAAGTCTGCGATTTTGATCGTGGTGCTGGCCCCAACCAGGCAGTTGCGGGTGGCGAGGTCGCGGTGCACAAAGTTGAGGGATGAGAGGTACTTCATGCCTGAGGCGATCTGCGTGGCCATGTGGATCAGGGTGTGGCAGCTGTAGAAGACAACAAGCCCATAACTGCTCTGTGCGCTGTGCGCAAGACCCGAATGTTCCGATAATTCATGGTTTAGCTTGTGCAGTCAGAGTAAAGTCAGGTTGCAGAAAAAGATGCTGTCTGCACAGCGACAGACCTGATGGTGTTCGCATGCAGCTGGTCACCAGCTGAAGTTGGAAGTTCATGGCGGGAGAGGAACTGGTTGAGGTCTCCGTTCTCCATGTACTCTGTGATCATGCACAGGGGGTCGCTCTCCAGACACACAGCCAGCAGTCGGACGATGTTGGGGTCCCTCAACCTCGACATGATCCTGATCTCCTTCACAAAGTCGTTTCTGGAAAAACAACGAAACAAAGGTCAACGCGGAACAACGAAACGTAAACGAATTTCCACGTGAAAAAATGAACGGACCCTGGAGATGTGTGTGCGCACCTCGTGTTTTTGCTTGCGTCTTCTCTAAGGGTCTTTACAGCTACCAGGATGGGCTCATTAGTCTGAT
Organism: Brachyhypopomus gauderio; assembly: GCF_052324685.1. NCBI lineage: Eukaryota > Metazoa > Chordata > Actinopteri > Gymnotiformes > Hypopomidae > Brachyhypopomus > Brachyhypopomus gauderio. The sequence goes on along the minus strand of NC_135224.1, from coordinate 21,454,717 downwards.
CACCCTCAACTTCATTCATAAAATCCTGCATTCCTCTTACCTCACATAGATGAACCTGAAGCAGACAATGAATCAAGCATATAGTGTTAAAGTCTATTACATATATTATTATGTCTATTATGTCTATTATTATGTCTATTACATCTATTATTATGTCTATTATGTCTATTATTATGTCTATTACATCTATTATTATGTCTATTATTATGTCTATTACATCTATTATTATGTCTACCCAAGTATGGTTATGGTATGTCTGGTGTAATCGACATGCAAACCATTACAGCATCACCATCAGATCAGTTGTGAAGTCTTTTGTGTCTTGTAGCTGTGACTCTGTATAACCCCAGACATGTGCACCCACCTCTCCAAACTGCCCTTCTCCCAGTTTCTCTCTGAAGGTGAGCTTCTCTCGAGGGAATTCCTCCAGGGCTCCATCGCGGCCCGGTGCCAGCGGCACGCCGACTGCAGTGATGCGGTAACCGAGGGCGCCGGGCGCCTCCTGGTCCTTCACTACGTCCGCCTCCGCGTAGTGGGGGACCGCGTCCGGCAGGTCAGGCAGAGTCTGCTCGGAGGAAGCCTCTGCTGCTGCCACTGTCAAATAATTTATGACAAACTTCTTGAACTGTGCCTCAAAACATCACTTCTGAATGATTGATTTGGGCAAAATAAATGTGCGAGATCATTTTAGACGCATAACCTTGTGACGTTACTGCTGCCTTAGCACGGCGATACACGTTACATAAGATTGAACGAGTGACCCAGATGCTCCTCACCAAGATTTTCTGTAGCCTGGAATTCTGGTGACTTCCGTAGGCCAGACGGCTCCTGGTAATCCAGAGGGAACACCCTCTCATACGTAGATGTTGACTCGACATCACTGGAGGAGAGGCGGTTAGATATGGCTTCCGTGTGAACCGAGAGATGTGCCGTGAGTTCCTCGTCCAACATCTGACGGGAGGCCTGGAACAGATTTTTCATTTCCATAAATAATTATGCACTCACAGCTCACTTCTTAACATATTCACAGTACACTGACATAACGTGATGTCCCTGACAAAAAACACAACACGAACACATGAAGTAATCTATTAACCTTTAATTGTTGAAGTTAAAATTATATATTACAAACTGGTATTTTGTATCTCGTAATATTCATCTTAAATTCTTCGGTGCTTAGAATTTAATCTTAAAATAGTGTTACAATTATATATCACTCACTTTTTCTAACATCTTCTGCCAGACTTGTCGCCAGAGAATAATAATGATGATGGCCAATAGGATGGCGATGATGGCCACCAAACATCCAATGAGGATCCGCGTGTTGCTGTCATCAGTCTTGTGGGTGGGGTTACCTCCTGGGGGAGGAGTCAGTTAGAGCAATGACAGAACATTCTCATTTATTCACATTATACCTCACTATCAGCCGAAATAACCACAGGATGATCGTAGCTCTATATAAACAACAGAGGCCCCTTAGGTCAAATGTCGTTTGCCTACACAATATCCACTATCACGGGAGGGGAGATTTATACTGACAGAAAGCCGAGCGCCCCGGACATCGAGACGCCTGCGGTCATTGGCCGCTCACCTGGGTGTAAGCTTGTAGGGTGTCCGTGGTTACGAGGAGCGAGAGAGGTGTTGTACACCGCTGCGTCTGCAATTTGGACAACATAACCATTTGGTACCATGTAACCTCTCCACACGATTTCCGTTGGCATGGTAACTGTTACCTGACTGGAAAGCAATCTCGCTGATCATCATCCATGTGTCGCTGAACTCAAATCGGCACTTGATCGCACGGGCCATGCGGTGGCCGAGAGCCACGTAGACGAAGCGTGCACTTGGACTCATGATGTCCGCTCTGGGTTTGAAGGACACGCTTTTCTCCTCCCAGTCCGCCCCCGAGCGGAAGTAGCAGTGGGCTTGCCGGAATATTCTCACCCCTGACGTGTACATGTTGTTACAGTGCACCTAGGTCGACAAGCGAAGGTTTTAGCGTCGTGTACACACGTGTGCCCTCGAGACGGCACGTGCTGGAGATGAGGAGGAAGACGGGACTGACCTTCATCGACGTGAAGTTTCTGACGCGGTCGAACTCGAACGTCATCTCCACCGCGTTGCTGGGGAAGGTGGTGTTGCTCCAGCCCACGTAGTCGTAGCCAGGCCAGACGCCGTAGACGGAGCTCTGGGTGAAGTCATCCAGCCCCCAACTGCCGTCGGTGAGCTGGCCAAGACCTTCTGTCATGCTGAGTCACAGGGAGAGAACAGGCTCCTTCAGGCCCTGACCCGGTCCAGAGAGACTGGAGAGGCTCCAGAGAAAGTGTGGGTGTGGTTGGAGGCGAGAGTATAGTCAGGAAAATGAACAAAAGGATTCACCTGAAGCCCATGGCGCCATCGTATGTGGTATCGTTAAGGTGGATGTGCCAACCACGAACGATCATCTCCTGACCAACGGGGGCGCTGTAGGACACGAGGCCATCTGTAGCGAAGGGTAAATTCAACCTGGCAAAGCTGCAATTTCCTCACTCGACCGTTTCAGAGCCGTACGACTCGCTCCGCACCGCGGCGACAACAACAAAGGCTGGAAACGTGGTCTGACCTAGCCATTCGCACCCGTAGAGCTCCACCCTCATGCACACGGTCATGGAGTGGTCCGTCACGGGCACAAAACGCACGAAACGTGCTATGATCGGAGGCTCCAGGTCCTTCAGCACCACGTCGTAGGGGTTCTCGTTCCCCTCGATGATCTGCGTGTGAGAACACGTGGCGCACAGGGTCCCATGTCACAAGAGAGGGCACGTTTTACAGTCGGCACCGACGACGGAGCGGCGTCGAAGGAGGTCGCACGCTTTTCTCGGTCCCCGTTCCCTGCGGCCTTACCTGGCTGCCCCGGCGGTCACGCCAGGAGACCCAGCGGCTGCCGTCGCGGCTGTACTTGATCCGGTAGCGCTGGGCGAACTCGTTGCCGGCGCCGTCGGCGTGGCGCCCCTGCGTCCCTGCCAGCGTGACGAAGTGGAGCGTGCGAAGGTCGACCTGCAAGAACTCCTTCAGGCCGCGCGGCTCCGACACCACGTCCGGGCACCACGCCCCGTCCCCGTCGTCGAAATCCAGCCTGTATTTAGAGAAGGAAGGGAGAAGAGGGGACAGTCCAGCAAAGAGCGACACCATTACGTTCTAGGAACTAGTACTTGTTTCGGATTTGTGAACCCAAGTGGTGTAACACCTCTCAAGTATAGTAACACATGGCTGAGAGTGTATGCATGTGTGTGTATGCATGTGTGTGTGTGTGTGTGTGTGTGTGGGGGGGGTTACCTGCCATATCTAGCTGCAGTTGACTCGGACCACTGACTCGAGGCAGAAATGTCCTCGTCCTGAATCTTACCTCCAGTCATCCCCAGGGGGTACCTGCACACTCCTACCACATTCGAAGAGGCACAGAGATGTGACACACACTTTCCCCACGTGTTTCTCAGCTAGAGAATCTGAGCCAGTGCGTCCTGCCGTGTGCGTCCTGCCGTGTGGCCGTGTCACCAAGAGGATCGTGATTCACGGCAGCACCAGCAGCCCCGGATCGAGTCCAGCAGTGTCTGAATCCAATCAGGTTTTTGTGTAGATGTGCATGTATATATGCGCAGTTTAAGAACACACAAAGACTGCAGTTGAAATAGAATGGATGGGTTTGTTTGAGCTATGAAAAAAGAATGTCGCGAGTAGTAGAGACTTTCTAGGAGTTTTGGGCATGATGGTGAACAGACAGGCCTCAGCTTCTTGAACCCACACCCTGAAAGTAAATACCGAATACCACCCACACCCTTCCCAGGGCCCTTACATGGAGACAGAGGTCCTTTATACGCCAGCCGGCCAAAGAGAGAGGCCGTGCACTTGGACTTGAATCTGCTGCATAGGAAACCGAGAGTTTTATGGCCAAAAATAAGTTCCCCTTCATGTTTGGACGTGTGAATCTTAATACCGACGTAGCATCGTAATTTTCTATTATTGGTAAGAATGTCCAATGTAGTTGTAGATGGGTGAGGACGTAGAAGAGCCATGATCTCCTAGAGGCAGCGGGATAAACACAAGTGTGAATGAATGAGGAACTCTGTCACTCCTCTGGTCTTGTTGGCCTTGGCAGGTTAAACGGACACTAGACCCCCCAGAGCTGTCTCCTCTCCACACCGCCAGTTTGTGAATGACCTGCCTGTTCTGGGCTATGAGCTCAGAAACCACGAAAGCATCAGGCCACTGCAAAACGTACACAGACAAATTGCTGCTTTCGTCAGCAAAATTCTTCTGTGGACGCCATGTTGAAGGACCGTGAAGATGTAGTCATTACACGAACACGTTTGATTAGCATCGTACGAACATCTACAACAGCACTTTTTAATCCATTGGCTTAACTGAAGACATTTACATTACGTTTACGTCACCTATCCATCGAGAAGAAATACACACAGCAACATAATCTGGTTCTTTATCCAGTCTTATACAATGCCTGTAACAAGATTAATGACACTTGATATCATTGTTCATGTCAATATTTTAATACTTTCATTTATAAAGGGACCTTTGATTTGTAGCACATTTCAACCAAAGGATCGGGCAGTTGTATCATAAATGCTTAAATAAATACTAAGATATTAGTGTGAATGTGTGAAATCATGTTTCTTTTTTCCTTCAAATGATGCCCAATCATATCATGTGACTACGTCTGCCTAACTTGTCCACAGACCCATGAAAGTAGCGTTCTTCTCAAATGTTGGCTCTCAAAGTAGTGTGTAAAAAAAGGAAAAGTTCAATAAATTGCACTGGCAACAGATTCGAGTATGTCAAATGGAGTTTTGTAAGGTATTCCAAGTGTTCAAATTTGCTTTGCCCAACGTAAACATATGTACCATGATGACATATGCATTGAAGAGTGCGAAAATCTATTAACAATATCACTAATGTGTTTTTTTTTAAGCTCTTTAATACTGCTATATCCTTCTCTTCCTGACTCAGTAGCTGAAATATATACACATGCCTTCATTACATCCAGACTGGATTACTACAACTCAGTCTTAACTGGACTCCCTCCCAGCAGACTAAGAAGATGCCCAGACCACCATAAGAGTTCTCACACACACCAGATCTCAGGAACACGTTAGTTCAAAGTTAAAAGACCTTCACCGGCTTCCAGTTCAGTAGTGCATTCAATATAAAATACTCCTCCTCGTCGTGGTGAGGTCGGCCGATACTCACTTACCCCCTGTACCTTCCGTCAGACTAAATGTGTGTGGTGAAAGGGCTTTTGCAGTGTTGTAGGTCCAAAATGATGAAACTTTATTCCCTTGTATCTCTGTACATGCACATTGCATTCTAATTTCAAGAGGAAATTTGAAGGAATGTCTTTTTATGACCGCTTTATTACTGCTTATTCTATTGTTCTTTTCCTTTTCATGTTCTCATGTTTTTTCTTCGTTGTTTGTATCATTGTATCGTGTCACGTTCTTTGTTATTCAATTGTAAAGTGTCCTTGTGTGTTTTGAAAGGTGCTTATATCTTTTAACTATTACTTATTACTAATAATAATTATTATTATTAAGCAGTGGTTTGGAATAAGGAAAGGGAGTTAACATTTGTTGACTCAAGAATGAATAAAGCCACTAAAATCCTTCAATATTTGCTACCTATTGTGTAGCCCTCTGGCCATGTGGCCGTTCTAGTTCCTCTCACCTGGGTTCACCTGTGACCTCACTGTTCCCAGGAGGAAAGGCAAGAGGATGAGAAGTCTGGTCTGGGGCATTTTGTCTTGGGGTAAATCTCCACACCTGGGACAAAATCCATCAAACAAGGTCACACAGTGGCAAGTGGAATTCATTCACCTAATGACCCATTCTTAACCGCACACAAACCTAACCGCACACTTAACCACACACACCTAACTGCACACACCTAACCACAACCACTTAACAACACACACCTCACCAAACACCTAGCACACACTTAACATACACTTAACCACACACACCTAACGACATGCATGACATTACCACACACACTTAACCACACACAACAAACCACACACCTAAGCACTCACATCCATCCACACCCTCATATCCACACACCCTTAACCAAACACACCTATTCACACATACACACACTACACACCTGTCTATACACACCTACCCAACCACACCTTACCAAACACATCCACACACATAACCAGTATAACTTAACTGCCCATGCCTATCCACACACCTATCCCTGACACACCTATACAGTCATACCTAACTCAGGTATATCCACACATGCTGAACCACCCACCAACCTATCAACACATCAACCAACCACCCACCCAACCTCCATCCTTACCAGCCACCAGCCTAATCACCTACCAACCTACCTCACACAAACTCAACCATCTTGTGTTCAACCCTTGGTTTCACCTAAACCTGTGATTGACTGACTGATTGGGGAATACTGCAAAACAACAGCATCCCGAGCTGGCAATCCGCAAATCACAGATGAGGATGGTACAATCACCCATCCGCAACACCCCCGGGTACTGTGGCCTTCACCCTGTTCACTTCCTGTCCTGAACACGCCCCCTGTACACCACACACTCAAGATGCTCTTCAATATTAACCCATTTTTTAAAATAAGAATTCATAATTTGGGCTTACTCCCCATTTAATGTAATGGCCCTTTTAAAACTATTATCTGTGTAAGTCATTTGTGGAAGCAGTTTTGAAAGAATTGTAAAAGTGGCAATGTGATCATGTTATTGTTTAGAAATAATCAAAAATATGTTAGAAACATGTAAAAAGATGAGAACCCACTCCCTGCACAGACATGCACATCTTTTACAGTCATGCAAATTATTTACGCTCCCAAATTCTGCCCTGTCACACCAATTTGAATAAGAAATAAGTAAACAAACACTGTCCTTTTCAAGAGTAACCAGACCAGTAAGATCTTGACTGATGTAACTCAGTCAGCGCAGAGTCCATCATTTCCCCTATACAAGAACAAGCTTTTTAGTACCGTCATGACAATTAAGGATGCGGATATACTCAGAATCCGTCATAAGGAACTCACCACACTTACGGCGTGACCTCCATGAACGCAGTTGTGAAGAGCAAGTCCCAGCCGAGCGTTAAGCCCTCGGGCAGACGAGAGCAACGAGCGCTCGGACTCAGGCAGGGGGAGAGAGAGCAAACTGAAGACAGCTCTCCTTTTTCACCGGAGCAGAAATAAACAGAAAGGTGGGAGAAGGAAGGTTTATAGCCGGCGCCACTCTGGGGGAGTGCCAAGCAGCCCAGGAGTCGACCTGAGACCCATAAGGACTCAATTATGGGTCAGAGCGAAGAATTTACTGACACCTTTTCTTTTTTACTGGCCGAATCACAACATACCTGCTTAGACACTCGCGCCTCTGTGATTAAGATACTTTTGTAAGGCCAGTTACATCGAGGATATGATCAATCATTTCAACTTTTTGTCAAATAAGGAAGACTCTTCCTCTGAAAACAAGAAAAGCCATTCAGCACCGGTTTAGTGAAAATGACACGTTTATTTAGCAGCGGCCTATAGATAGAACAGCTCTATAATAACTCACCATAGCCAGAGAACAGAGACGTAATGGGGACGTAATGGCCTACACTGACATTGGATGTGGGGAACAGCACAGTAATATTGGCCAAGACATGTATGCTAATCTGTCCCTTAAAGAAAAATTCCCTGTCTGAATAAATACGTTTATTGCAGGAATGGCAGTACTGAATTATCTCAGATGACCGTAGTCCAGGTCAGATTGAGGATTGAATCTGATGACAGCTGCTACACCTGGAAACACCAAACACCGCAAATGGTTTAAGGACGCACTAACACGAACGTTACACCAAAACACAGTTTCAGCATTTCAGGGTTATGACTAGATGGAAAACGCGTCCAGTTGTAACGTGTTAAAGAACAAACGGCAGCATCCTACGCGTTGGCGATAATAAACGTTATTCCGTACATTTCACGCTCTCCTGACGGTGTTTTTGGATGTCATTCTTAACAGATCGTTTTGTGAGTGTAGCATCTTTCTGCAGGCTGAAGACCGCACACATGCCGTAGCACCGATGGGACAAAAAAAGACACAAGCTGCAGTGTAGTATTGCGTCCAGTCTGGTTGACGTCCAAGGCAGCAACAGAAAAACACTCTGGAGCATCGTGTTTTCAGACAGACGCGAGCGCCTCTCGAGTTAATGCCTGTTCTCCCTTCGAAAATAAACAGAAACGAGCCTTGCTGCTCATTTTGCGGACAGCCGGACCGTCGCTGAAAGAAAACAAGCGTACGCCCTCAAACTGGACACCAGAACACTTGAGCTATGAAGAGACTATAGCTGTGCAGCTGGAGCAAAGCACTCTGGGAAACTCCTGCCGTGCAGTTCCAGGGTTCTCCTACAAGTGTGATTTTCAGCTGCGGAACCATCCGGCGCATGGAGAAGTCGCCTTCGACCTCGCCTCGTTCTGGTTAGAGCCTTCCCATGATCCTCAGCTATCGATGGCTGCCGGACTGAGATCCCTCGAAGTGCCCTGTGGATTAATACTGCAATGGCGACAGGAGGTTTAAAACAGTGTTTAAGTATGAAGTCAATATGGAGTATGTGAGAAGGTCCTGGATTCTTGAGGGAATGACTACAGCAGTGGGGATTTCAGCACACTGGGGAAACGGGCCGCTTTTTCTGACGCAGAAAGCATGTTGCGGAAAGCCCGTTAAATGCAAACGTCTCACTCGCAAGTTTAGTTGCACGAATGTTCCCAGGGGATCCTGAATTCTGTAAGAAGGGCGTCGGCGGGCCCACAGCGCTAGGACAGGCCCGGATAAGCCATGAGTGCTAGCGCGGGTGCTCATACTTGATAAGCTCAGCATATTCAGACTTTTAACAGCAGTTGGAGCATTTATGATGAAGGCTTAAAGTGAACTCAAGTCTGTTAGCGCGGTCAGAACAAGTTCTGGCGTGACTGTTGCATTGTGGGGATGTTTTTTTAATTGTAGTCAAATACACTGAGGATGGCAGACAAACACACGGTCTTTCTGGTGCATATAGGACTTCCCTGATCTTACTGGCACCAGCTGTCCCGATCATCACTCTCGTCAGTATTGGACTCGTACCCAGACGCGATCCCAGACTCTCTGAATCGGAGCGTCTCCACAGCGCCGTAGAACAGACCCTCGGGTGGAGAACCCTCCGTAGGGTTCTCGTCCTCCAGACCCTGGCCCGAGTCCCGATCCTGGTCTGGCTTCTTCTCCCTGACCGGAGGTCCTGGAAGGAAGCGGAACGGGTCCAGCCGGCACACGTCGGGCTCTCGGAAGACGCCGCCCTGCACGGACGAGGGGCGGTTGGGCGCGCCCGTGACACTGGCCCTCAGGGCGATCTCAAGAAGGCTGTCCTGCGATCCTGCTGCAGGACAGAGAGACACGTTGCGTGTCAGCCAAAGCAGCCAGAGATAAGGCACTCACTGCTGGGTCTGCATAACAGGCACAGTTCATTTTCATCCTCAGCCTTAACAGTAAACTGCGTTGTCTCAGCACACCGCCTGCTGCCTGCCTGTGTCTTTATCAGCCTGTCAATTCCCTCTTGACCCTTTGATAGCGATAGCGGCTACACTTGAATAACAGATGACTGGAATACACGATTAGGGTCGGGTTAAAGTTCCACGCTGTTCTTATGGAGATCGGTTCTGTAAGGACAGTGTTTAACTTGATATTTGGCTCTGCGATGGCTAAACAGAGATGGGAAAACCCGATGAAGAGAGAGAAGGTTCTAGAGAAGGGGCGGGGCTCACTGGAGGAGGCGGAGGTTGTGCGTAGCTCCAGCTCCTGGATGCGATCCACCAGCAGGGAGATGCGGTGCAGGAGCTCTTCGTTCTGCCGTAGGAGGTGCTGCTCCCGTGTCTGCGCCTCCAACCGGGCCCGGGCCTCCGCCGAGAACTGCTGCTGCAGGGCCACCGCCTGCAGGGGGCGACAAAAACGCCAGCGACGGTGCCGAAAGGTCGTCGTCAGCGGCAGCAATGACGTAATTACCTCAGCGAATGCAGAGTTACACGCACTCCACAGACATGAAATGGAAACGTGAACATCGGTGCAAACCCGAAGTCTCGATTACAAGACAAACGGGGAGAGAGGGTAAAATGAACGAATACGGGCAGCCAGTGGGGGGGTGTAAATGAGAGAAAAAGAAAAACGTGGCCTACCTGAGCTGTAGCAGCCTGGTTCTTCTCCTCCTGCTGATGGAGCTGTCTCTGCAACATCTGCACCTGAAGGGTCATGGTAAAGGCCCCTGGCAGAGGGGACGCCAGCCCAGGGGACACCAGCCCAGGGGACACCAGCTCAGAGGACTCAGCCTCCACCACTGGACCTCCAAAGACCTGAAGACACAAGGCACAGAGTTCTGTCCTCCCAGTGCCACAAGTCCGTGGCATGCTGGGATCTGCCTTTCCCAGTCAACACTAACATAACATTTTCAAGACGAAAGCCTGTCATCAAAGCTGTGTCCTACAAACCTCAGTGCAAGCAGCAAAACACATTATAATGTAAGTTTACTTGTAAGCTGCAAGCAGTGGCATATGAAGCCGTATCTAAAGACAGAATGTGCTTTTTATAAGCTGCTAGGTAGAACTTGTACCATGCAACATGGACTGTGGAGTTACTGCCATTCCTGCAATTTTGTTGAGTGTTTTATTAGACGTGAAGCGCCTCAGGGACTTGCCTTGTAACTCACTCACAAAATCACTCGCGTATAACATAGATCACCACGAGAGGGCGCTGTTCGCCCTGAAATTCTGAAAATTTCGTCGCTTTGCGTCAATGACACCGTGTCCCCTTATTTAATACGGATTTCCATATTAGTTCCCACAATGTTATTTCTTGTAGCTTAAATGTGTGTTTTCCATCATGGGATTGATTTGCTCAGCATCTGGCTTCGTTATTTTTGCCCAGTCAGTCTTTAAAAAGCAGAACTGATGTTGCATATGATTATTATAGCCGGATGGCCCTTTCTGACTAATGCGAACACACAGCCTTTGGGGCTCAGTGTGTTTACTGCATGCAGTACGTGAATTTCTGGAAGGAAAATTGTGCTCTTATGCATGACCCCAGGACTGTTTAATCTCACGCACATTTACTTATTATATTCGGACATAGTGGCTTAAATAATCCAAATTGTAATCCAACCTTGGCCAAATTAAAAAAAGCAAAATAATTTTGCTATTATCTGAGACTGTGTTCTAAACTTTTGTGCGCGGCCTGAATGTTTGCCCTAGATTCTGGTGCACAGTGAGGGCCCTATAAATAACCTGGGAATGTCGCACACTTATTCAGTCTGCAGGCATTTACTACACGTTCAGACTCAGTAATGAAGAGAACGGAAGGGAGAACTCCTGTAGTGCAGCTAACCTGTTGCCCAGCGGACAAATATGAGAATCCTGACACTGAACAAGTAAGAAAGTTATACTGCCTGCAGTGCCGGTGTGGTCCGTCTGGTTTAAGACAGGTGGCAGACGCTGAAAGATGTAGTACACCAGATCGCCAGCAGGGGGAGTCTGTCTAGCCATACGAGAGCGCAATAAAGTCTTGTTTTCTAGTTTGTGCTCCAACCTGACATGTCTCGAAATTACTCCAGCCACCATGACCCAGCATTGCTGAAGATTAAATCAGGCTTCAAGGGCACGGAGGAGGAACGCCTCTATCTTCACGCCTGAACAATGCAGCCTTTACTGAATCGGCCTTCTAAGATCCTGCTTGTTTTCATGTAGGAGTTGTAGTCATGTTCTTTTTATTAACGATCTTTTATCATTAATTCATTCATTTTGTATGTATTTGCGTGCTGTGACATCACTAGATCACCCAGCTGGCGTAATACTCACACTGTAAAGCACAGACCCTGCCTCTTCACCGACAATAACACCGCTTTATGATCGATCGATTTTAATTACAAACCACAACACAGCTCCAAGAGGGAGGCGTGTTTTCGGGTTTTTTCGAGCACGTCCGGTACCTTGGGCTCTCTGTCCCGGGCCGCGTCGTCTGCGGAAGCGCCGCGTGCTGGCGGCGTCGTCTCACCCTCTTCATCATCATCTTCCTCTTCGTCCTTTACCAGCCACGCTGCCCGTGCAAACCAAAAAAAAGTCTCAAACGGAGAGCTGCACTTCTCCTCTACCATAATGACATTGTACGTGCCAGTTTCCTGGACCGAAAAGTAGTCCTAAGATGAAACAGAACCAGAGGTGCGGCGGTGTGGACCTGATGAAATGACTATTTAACACCGAGCCAACGAGCACTCATAGAGGACACAGGAGCTGTCAAGTAACACCTAGAAATAAAAAGGACGTTTAAGTAAGTTTAAAAAGACCAAGCTGTTGAAAGACCAAGAAAACTCTTGTTCTAGGACAGGGAGACAGGACACGCGAGGAGGGCGAGGAACACAGGGCTGTTTATCATTTAAGAAAGAAGTGAGGGGGGGGGGGGTGAAAAACACCAAACTAGAAAACAGTCCAGCCTTTCAGCGTCGTCTGTGTCTTAATCTATATTCAAAGGGAGTCTGTCTCTGGTTTCAGACACCTACAAGCAGAGTAATTTGCATATATGTAGGCGACCGCTATAGGCACGCATGGGTACGACCTGTTTTAATTACTCACTGGCAATATCCTTGGCCACGCCCCCACTACCACTGTATTCTAAACAGGAAGCTAAGATCTCAACCTTGGAGAACAGTGGCAACAGCGAGACCTCCATAAATCTCCTCCATTGACGTATTCTGCATATTGATGGTTATGTGTGCTTTACTGTTAAGAGGTGCTTATGAATCTCCATATTTTTTTTCAGGCTTATGACTGCAGGTTTATGACAGGTGTCGTGTAGTGTCATGAAAATCCGGTACTGTGTCTAGAACAAGGGAATCAGACCAGCAACCCAGGAACCACAACCCAGATGTGATTTGTGCTATAACCCAGCTCACAGTACACTTTCACCATGTATTCGGTCTTCATTACGGCTTGTGTAAAGCAGGCTGGGAGCTTAGACAGAGTAGAACCGTGGACCATCTGAGGTAACTCCTGAGCCCCGGGTCGAGTGACCGGGTCTGACCATCACAGTAAGCTCTTACCATCAGCAGAGTCCAGGCTCTGTTTGTGGCAAATCTCAAAGGCCTGACCCACAGTCCTCACGATACGCATAGCTTGGCTCTAGAGTCGGGACAGAACGAGAGAGAGAGAGAGAGAGAGAGAGAGAGAGAGAGAGAGAGAGAGAGAGAGAGAGAAGGAGGGGGGTGAGAGTGCTGTCATCGTGATGGATTAGTTCATTTCTGTGTCGAATCACCTACCATTACCAGAAGGACTCCTACAAACCACAACATCGCAACACTGTAATTGGGAGGCCCGTTTGTTTTGGATGTCACTATCTGGTAAACATGGCTCTATTGAAATGACTCAGTTGACCTAAATTTTAATGAGTGTATGTTTTTTAAAAGTGCACATAACAGTCATCCCCCAGCACCACCTAAACAAACGAACCAGTAATGTAGAAACACATTAACATTACCAAGCACCTTTTAGTTTTAACTTTGCTTTCATTTCTCTTTATGAAATAACCGATAACTGATCCTTCTCTCTTTCCCCTCTATATTCCTTCATGGAAGCCTCAATCAGCTGAGTGCTTGGTGTAGTCAGAATAAAGGACATTCAGTCATCCTGAGTCATTGACATTCAGCCCAAGTCACTCACTTCTGCTAGTCTACGTCCACACCACCTGAACAAGGACTCCCCCTCTAAGTCTGCTCTGTCTGCAAATTAACCACTTAACTACTCATTCTGACTGCAGATTGGGAGATATATATGAAACTTACTTTTCTCTTGGACTTGAAGACATTGCAGCGAAACACATTACTCTTCTTATCCTTTGCGATGTAACTGAATATCTTCAGGTCATGAGAATCATGGGAAACATAGAATATTCTGAAAAGGAGACAAAAATTCTGTAAATCGATTTATGTGCACTCAGTCTGCTCAGTCTCAATTTGTTGGTTTTTTTTACATAAACAATATATTACTTATTCATTAATGAGGCTCTTGTTAAACTTATTATATAGGTGATATAGGAACTCTGACAATATATTTGGTTTCAGCATTTAAAAATAGGCTCAATAACAAACAAAATCAAAATCGTTGACCATGTTAATCATGTGAATAGCAGAAAATGAGACATGCTAATTTTAATGATGAATATACAACTAACACATAATGTATAAAGATTAAGGCTAATTGTTGTGGCGTCTTTGAAGCCTGATGTGTTTGCTTATGGTGTTGAAAATATGGAATGTGTAATAGCCCTTTCATCAAATTTAAATAATGTTATTACTGTGTGAGATTCTAATCACCACCTTAGCTCATCATTCAACTCTCATTTGGCACATCGAACATCTTTTTCCAAGTCGTAATCCTCTTAACACCTCCAGTGCAACCAATTAGCACATCAAGGCACTTAATGAGGATATGACCATGTGGGTCATTTTTAATTAATATCCTAATTGATCTGAATGTTAGCCCTTGCTGACGGAATTATGGAGGCTCGTTTCTGCTGAGGTTTATACATTATAATGTCATAATCAACAGTAAAACGAGTTATGTGGTGATCACATACATTAGGATTATTAGAGTATTTTATATTTAAATTACCTGTAAATGGGGTCCTGGGCCACCATTAACTGACTCTCATCCCAGCTGTATGCAGTTTTCTACAATAGATATTAGGCATGAAAATTTTATAATTTTTTTGTACAGAAATTTACAACACTCTTTTATTTTTTTATGCGGAGGGGGAGGAGGCCCAGGGTCAGACCTTTGTCTTTTTCCGCAACACCACCTTGACCCCGTCCACCGACACAACAAGGCTGACTTTGGTCTTCTTGATGTTCTTAACTTTAAATTCATACTGAAAGGGCAAAACAAAAAGGTGCATTACGTTCACAGCGCGCAGTGATCGTCCAGATACACCCAGCTGCAGTTACTTCTGCCAAACAAACAAACATCAATGAAACAAACGAAAATCCTGTTTACCCATAAAACCACAGAAGTGCCTATGGTGGCCAGTCTGGCCACGTTCGACCAATCAAAGTGCGAGACACAAGCAGGGGTCCTCGGGCCTGTGCTGAGGGGCGCCTCGGCAACACAGGGTCACTTTCATCTTCCTCTTTCATCTTCCTCCTTCATCTTCCTCGATTAGTGCTGGCATCCTTGGCCAGCAGTCAGCAAGACCAGGCAAACGACACCCCCCCCCCCCCACATCCCCCCCCCCCCCCCCCCCCCCCCCCCCCCGCTGCTATCAAATCCGACTGAAGGAAGGGCAACAGACCAGAAGCTGGAGCTGCCCCCCCCCCCCTCCCCACACACACACACACACACACACACCTCAAACACTATATTTTCAGATGACTATCAGGCTATGTCTTTATGGTAATGTTCTCCATCTTTCTCAAACAGCTGTTCCAGGATCAGCCTGGGATGTTGCCTATGAAATCGAGAGGCTAGCCGCCCTCACAGTGAAACTGCTGCTGCAATGCTGTTGTCGTAAATCTATAATTGGTACCGGGGCGGGTCCAGAGTCCGTCGCCTCGGTGAGCAGTGACACAGGAAGGAAACCTGGTGTCCGTGGACGCGTTCTGGAGAACTCTCATGGCGATGAGGGTCGGAGTACGAGGAACATTATGGCTGGATTGACATGTAATCAGAGCAGCCTGCTTCTTCTCGTTGGGAGAGGCGGAGAAACCTGATGCTGAGAAGTGAATGTTCTTCAGCTGATGTTTGGAGGTCAAACGAGACCCAAAGCAGTGGCTTGTACTATTATAGTCCGATGTGGTACAGACTACAGAAACAGCACTTAGAACAGGAGCCTTTTTTAATCTCGTTTCAGTTTCCTTGTGACTGCATGCAAAGTGCACTGTTAAATTTAGGAGAATTCCTGGATATGCTGTTTTTTTGAAGTAGTGTTTGTTTATTATTGGAAGGCCCATTAAGAAAACTACGTATTTCAAATAATATTGTTGTCAAATAAATTTAACTTGCATATTTATTGCAATGCAACACATTGCGGTAGTATTTCAGCAAAACAATACCAATTCCAATTTTAGTGAGATAAAAAATGCCTCCGTGTTGCTACAGACTATAGGTCATATGAAACATGGTGCAGTGTGTGTGTGTGTGTGTGTGTGTGTGTGTGTGTGTGTGTGTGTGTGTGCGCATGCATGTGCATGCCCAGTAGCACGAATCTGGAAGGTCAAAACAAACTAATGTGTCCGTATGTCTTTCTGGACTCCTGGCTACAATCTTCGGCTACGCACAGTTGTTTTCTGATAGTGATTCTGATAGTGCTTTTCACACCATCACACTGAATTGATTTTCATAAATTCAATTACATTTTTTTACTCACATTACATGCACTCATAAAGGCATACTACCTCACCCTTGCGGGTGCATGCTTCCGGGGTAGAAACAGTTATCATATTCTGTTGATAAGTGATTTCTGTCTTCCAGGTAGAGCCACTCACAGATCTTCTCAAGTTCAAATTAAATTAGTTTTTCTGAAGCCCACAACGGTACCATTTAACACCATTTAGGATTGGCCTGTTGTTTTGTCTTAGTGATGTTATCTCTGTTTGGGCATGAATTAAGCCATTCTGTTAGATCTCACGGGATCTCAGAATCAGACTGATGTCTTTATCAGAATTTTGTTGGGAGGGCTCATAGTTCAGATATTACAGAGAAATAACACACTGCCCTATCCGAACACCACATGATACCAAAGTAAAAAAAAAAAAAAAAACTTTCCTCAAATTTCAAAACCATCTACATGAACACAACATTTATTTAGTTTTAATAAACTTTCATCCACGATTCAGTATTAACTGAATTAACAGAACATTATTGATACTGGTACAGAAATTAAGCTACATGTATTTATTAAATAGTCTAATATCTAACAGGTTACATTGTGTTATTTTATAAAAATTCCACTTCCACTCACGCGTATGCGCCTCATCGCCGCCAGAATCTCCACCCTGCTTTTGGGTCTCACAATCTCCAGACTGCCTATAAACTGAGTTAAAACAGTCACAAAAGTGAAACGGTTAGCTGCAACACTGCAACAGGTTACATGACATGAAACCAGCTGGTGACTGACACTGTTTCTTAGACGCTGTTCATCCTTTCATCAGACACCATTCACCAGCATCAGACATCATTCACCAGGCATCAGACGCACCTTCACTTCGAACGTGATCCCGAACTGAAAGATATCGTCGTGGTCAGGTAGGATCCTCGGGTCCAGCGCGTCATCCACCAGATTATACTTGGATTTCTCGGGCATTTTGTACGTAGGTTGGGTACGTGGAATAAGTGCAACGTCAACGCAAATACATGACGAGCGGAGCGTGTTTTCGTCCAACGAACGTATAAGATTACCATCAAATTATTATCAAGGATGATTCGACTATGGCAATTCGTAGGTGAAAACCACAATGCTTATATCATACCGACGAAAAACAAAACACGAGCGCCTGCTGCCTCCAGGATGGAGTGAGATGTCTCGTGCATCGCCGTGAAGGATGCGCGCGCTTGCCCGTTAATCCCGGTTGCTCCCGTTGGCGCAGGCTGCACCCACCACTGATTTTTGGAAGCTTGCGCGAGCCCTCACGGTTGACCGTAAGCCGTGGCGCTTTTTGGTGAAAAGCTGACATCTAGCGATGATTGATATTAAGGCACATCCACACTGTAATGAAACACTGGACAGATCATGTTTTTAGATTATGATTATATATTATTATAATGATTATATACATCACGATCTTATAAACATTAAACAGCGTTATGTTACACTACTATAAGTGATTTAAGTATTGTGTTGATTTCTATCCCAAATACACTCGATCTGAGGTTGGAGACGAAGAAAAATTGTGCACATAGTAATTATATCAGCTATGGTCAGCATATAATGGATTAATGTTAAATTAAGCACTTTATTGCACAAATGATGAAGGATCTCCGTTAGAAACAATACGTCCTGGTTCCACTGGAAACCTAATGTAGGCTACTTCACTACGATGTACTTCCTCTCTTTAACTACAGTTCCTTGCACATATATATATATATACACTACCGTTCAAAAGTTTGGGGTCACCTAGACAATTTTGTGTTTTCCCTGAAATCTCATACTTTTATTTATCAAATGAGTTGCAAAATGAATAGAAGTATAGTCCAGACATTGACAAGGTAGAAATAATGTTTTTTTTTTTAAATAATTTTCTACTTTAAACTTTGCTTTTGTCAAAGAATGCTCCCTTAGCAGCAATTACAGCATTGCAGACCTTTGGCATTCTAGCTGTTAATTTGCTGAGGTAATCTGGAGAAATTTCACCCCATGCTTCCAGAAGCCGCTCCCACAAGTTTGATTGGGTTGATGGGCACTTTTTTCGTGCCATACGGTCAAGCTGCTCCCACAACAGCTCAATGGGGTTGAGATCTGGTGACTGCGCTGGCCACTCAATTACCAATAAAACACCAGCTGCCTGCTTCTTCTCTAAATAGTTTGGAGGAGTGCTTTGGGTCATTGTCCTGTTGCAGGATGAAACTGGCTCCAATCAAGGCTCCAATCCACAGGGTATGGCATGGTGTTGCAAAATGTTCAAATCTCCCACTTTACCAGCACCAAAGCAATTAGACCATCACATTACCTCCACCATGTTTGACAGATGGTGTCAGGCACTCTTCCAGCATCTTTTCAGTTGTTCTGTGTCTCACAAATGTTCGTCTGTGTGATCCAAACACCTCAAACTTTGATTCATCTGTCCATAACACTTTCTTCCAATCTTCCTCTGTCCAATGTCTGTGTTCTTTTGCCCATATCAATCTTTTTCTTTTATTAGCCAGATATGGCTTTTTCTTTGCCACTCTGCCCTGAAGGCCAGCATCCCGGAGTCGCCTCTTCACTGTAGACGTTGACACTGGCGTTTTGCGGGTACTATTTAATGAAGCTGCCAGATGAGGACCTGTGAGGCGTTGATTTCTCAAACCTGAGACTCTAATGTTGTCTTCTTGCTCAATTGTGCAGCGGGGCCTTCCACTTCTCCTTCTACTCTGGTTAGAGCCTGTCTGTGCTCTCCTCTGAGGGGAGTAGTACACACCATTGTAGGAAATCTTCAGTTTCTTGGCAGTGTCTCGCATGGAATAGACTTCATTTCTCAGAACAAGAATAGACTGTCGAGTTTCAATTTAAAGTTGTTTTTTTCTGGCCATTTTGTGAGTTTAATCGAACCAACAATTGTAATGCTCCAGATTCTCAACTAGCTCAAAGGAAGGTCAGTTTTATAGCTTCTCTAATCAGCAAAACTGTTTTCAACTGTGCTAACCTGCACAAGGGTTTTCAAGGGTTTTCTAAATATCCAATAGCCTCTTTACAGAGTTAGCAAACACAATGTACCATTAGAACACTGGAGTGATGGTTGTTGGAAATGGGTCTCCATTCATCTATGTAGATATTGCATTAAAAACCAGATGTTTACAGCTAGAATAGTCATTTACCACATTAATAATGTATAGAGTGTATTTTTGATGCATTTAATGTTAGCTAAATTGAAAAAAAAAACTGCTTTTTTTTCAAAAATAAGAACATTTCTAAGTGACCCCAAACTTTTGAACGGTAGTGTATATATATATATATATATATATAACAAACAGTTTGGCATTATAGATTGTCTATATACGTCTCCTCCCGGACGCCCTCGTCCACGCGGTGATGCTCCGTCTTTCTTTATGTTTGACCTTTAATTTGCGTGTGACCGCTGACGGTTTTAAACCTCCCACGGGTTCCCACACTTTCCTTTTCTCCACGTGCGTCTACATAACTTCCTCGTTATTGCGTTTAGAAACAGTCCCCGTTAGTCGGGCATGGTTGTGGATTGTATATTTCTTTCCTACATGGTCAACTGGTGTCATCTATTTTTCTGCGGGTGTACTCGTGTTAAGGGTTATGTCTTTTAAATGCCTTTTAGCTTTAGATTTTGATTAAACGCTTTCTTTAAACGGCAGTTTGCGTCTGGCATACTGGCCCGTTACGTCAGTTTTGATTTTCTGCCAAGTGACTTTCTCAGAAATGCATTCAAATGAATAGCAGCTGGTCTGTCCTATCAGGCACTTTCATAAAATCATTCAAATGAATAGCAGCGGATCTGTCCTATCAGGAACTTTCATAAAATCATTCAAACAGCTTCAAGAAGAGAATGCAGGGTGGTTAAAGAATTAAAATGAAAGAATTTCTCAAATCTTCTTTTATAAGCAAAATTGTTGATAGGTTGGCTTTTAGCTAACTAACCAATTTTCTGGATGTTAATGGATATCTTGACAAAGTCCAATCAGGTTTCCAAATTCATCATATCACTGAGACTGCACTCATAAGGGTAATAAATCACATACGACAGAGTAATGGCTCTGGAAAAATATAATTTGTGATATTACTAGATCTTACTGCTGCATTTGACACTACATATCACAGAATACGCTTAGACAGGTTAAGAATTGGGCTATTGGGCTATCAGTCCTCTAATGGTTTGGGTTCCATTCAGAAGGCCAGAGTTAGGCTATTTGTCAGGATAGGTAGTAAACATGATAAACTCTAGGGATTAGTACATGGTCTACTTTTATTCACTCTGTATATGCTCCCATTAAGCAAAATTATACAGGGTACCAAGATGTCTTATGACAGTTCTGCAGATGACATCCAAATGGGCTCACCTGATGGTTACAGACCACACTGTAAATATAGACACTCTCTCTATATCTGGAGCACATAAAAATAGTTAAATGCATCAAAATGTCTTTCGTTTAAAACCAGGACACTGATATTTGTCAACAGACAATGTAAATCAAAGCACATCCTGAGTCTAGTGGTCTAAAAATGAAAAAAAGCTAGTCTGGGCTCAGTCATAACCTTCAGATCTCACATTCACTTGCCAAATTGAAGGTATTTGGGAATTTGCTGGGAGAAACAGCAATAGCTCAAGAAAACCTGATTTAATTGGCTGGCCTGGCTTCCTGGGAGGTAAAAAAATATCCTGTTTTAATCACTCTACGAAGCCCCTCTGTGTCATCAGCGTCAGATCTACTATGTCTGTTACAGACTGACGTCCGGGACCTGGAGATTCACGCGTGTGTTCCCCAGCAGATTCTTTCATCTCTATTCCCTTATGTGTTGATGCCCATCGGTCTTGTGAGAGCCGCTCTGACCCGCGGTTGCTTCTTCGCTTAACGGGTTTCCGCCTTATGAGATGTCAAGAAGTGAACGTGCGTCAGCCGCCGTGGTGTCGGGCGCCGGTTATAAATAAACACACCAATAACGGCGCTAATGTGTTCTTCTTGCTCCTGACACGGGGCACATTTCAGGAGAAGGCGAGATGAGGTCAGCTACGAACAAGCTGCACTTTTTCTTCAGGGTTACTTTGCATAGAGGAGAGAGAGAGAGAGAGAGAGAGAGAGAGATAGATATGTTGTAAGGGCGTGTTAACACTAATTACACAGTCCAAAAAAAAAGATGCGTTAATAACTGCTAATGGATTCCTATGACTCACAATTACAGGAGACATTTATCATATCACCTGCTACTCAGTGAATGGTGATCCATTAACAGAAGCTTAAATGTCAAACACATAGAACCACTGCATAGTGTCACCAAACCAGTGTTTCCACAACCTACCATGTGTTTCCAAGGCAACTTTCCCGTGTCATCTTTCTCCACACTGTCGTCCCCTAAACGTGTTGTATCATCTTCCAGACGCGATTCCCCCATCACCTGATTATTGTAGTAGTGGCTATTTTACATGCCACTGTTCCTAATCACTACCTAAAGATTTGAAGTGCGGCTAAATGCCACTGTAATAGGGTTACAATAGTCTTGTATGACAAAACCGCTTCTGGTTCTGCAAGGATTCTTATTGTGAAATCCTTAACTTGTTTATTCTAGCGCGTGTATTCATATTTAACATATTGAATAAATTAAGTTGTTATATTAAATCATGAAATATTTAGCATGAACTACAGTATTGTCATCACTACCCAACCAACACCTTTATTTCCCCTCTCACCTCATTTGGTGAGATACAAGTCATTTCAAGCATCCTCATCTTTTAGTTAACGTACCTCGCCATGTGCTCATAGCTAGAGGATGTTGTCTCCTTTCTGGTTCTCCTTTATTCCTTCTTCAATACCCCCAACCCCACCCACCTCCACCCACCACCACCGCTTTATGTAGCAGTTGTGTCTAGCTAACAGTAGATCACCTCCAGGAAAGTCATTTTGTTTACATTCCCATACACAATGGCTTACTGGAAACTAGAAACGTGTTTAACACTAATCCCATCAAACCCCTTTTTCTGATGTTACTGGTCTGTAAAACATGTGCTACGGTGAAAGATAATTCCAGCGAAGATGGTGGAAAATTATTCTAGTGAATTACACAGAAAATAACGATTCAGGCGAATTGTTCTGTTGTTAATTAAGTTATTCCTCCTAGATTTATTTCGCTGCGTCTTCCACATTAGCTTGTTGAATTGTGGTTTAAGCTTCCCAGTGAAGTTGGAATAGCATCATGCCCCTAAATAATTTATATCCATTATTTACATCATTTATATCCATTATTCACAAGAATCTCATAGACCTCAAGTGCAGACCAACTCAACTCTTGTGATTCAACTGTAGTGCCTCAAATTCTCTGGAACCGACGATAAATGAGCTGCAGAATCTCACTGAGCTCAATATAATTACAGCCACATGTTCTTTGTGTGAACATTAAGGCTGTAATAGTGTACAACAAAGCTGTATTTCCTTTATACTTTAAAACATTTGTACCATATCATCTTTAGAGAGAGTCCAGGTCCCCTCACACAACACACCTGTTTAAGTTTTGTTAAATTAAAATGCTGTCATTTT
This sequence comes from Brachyhypopomus gauderio, assembly GCF_052324685.1. Classification (NCBI taxonomy): domain Eukaryota; kingdom Metazoa; phylum Chordata; class Actinopteri; order Gymnotiformes; family Hypopomidae; genus Brachyhypopomus; species Brachyhypopomus gauderio. Next base: position 21,431,719 of record NC_135224.1, on the reverse strand, counting down.
TTGCTGTCTGGGCCCTCAGACGCTGAAGCAGCTGTCTCGTCGTAACTCGTCGTAACTCGTTGTAACTCGTCGTAACAGATGTGGTCTGCTGCTCCTGAGGCGATTTCAAAAAACGTTTTATGGCGATCGAGCCTGGTGGCCCAGAGACACAGAACACCAGCTGTATGTATGCAGCTCAATATGCTCCTGCTCACTTCTACCAGCTCGACACCAGTGGGAAAACACCTCAACTGGCCTGAGATCAGTGTTAAAGGGAGCGGGTACAGCAGCGTGGGGGCAGAGGAGCTGATGACTCACTCGCGGGTTCACGGACCCGGGAGGCGTCGGCAGGTGCACGCGGGAGGTCGGCGGGCGAAAAAAACAAAAGATCGCCGAGGCGTTGAGTGGGAGCCTCGAGTGGGCCCGCGCCGTCGCCATGGAGACAGGCCACTCTCTGTGCCTCGTTCTTGGGAAAATGAAAAGCTCACACACACACACACACACACACACTCTGCATTCTGCAAACAGTGCCGAAGAGGAAATCGCGCGCGGGGTGTTATGCACGGTGTGCGCGCGTTTCTCGCAGCGAGCGCGTCGTCGGAACCAGGAAGCTATTGAGTACGATGCGTCGGAAAGGCGCAATGGCCTTCAAAGACTTTACGAGGGAAATAATGGTCAGTGAGTCAACCCCCTCCAATATGAATCAGAATAACACACGTACCTAACCACCTAAGGAAGAAATTCACTGTACAGATTCACTGTACAGAGTTTATGTATGAATATATATCTATATATATATAGTATGAATTAAGATATAGGTATAGGTAATTGATCATATATAGATTGTATACAATTCATCACACCCAGTGAATTACCGTAATTTTTTCTTTATTCTTTCATACATTCCATTCATCACAGTGTAATAATCAGCCATCATGTGGTGTTTGTGTAAAATATACTTTTAAAATAAATATCAGTGTCATAAAATTCAATAAATACTGAAAGAACAAGTTTTCAATAAATACAGAAGTGAAAACTAGAAACATAAAAGACAACCAAAGCAATTTCTTCTACATGGTTTGTGCAAAATGTTTGCATTTTGAGTTTTTGACCTCACAGTTTTGATCCAGTGCTACAGTCCAACCTGAGCATTGGCCCCCATGCTGAAATAGAGCAGGCATCTCCTGGCCGTTTCCCAGCCTGGAGTCTCCAGTCCTCTTTGGCCTCGACCTTCAGATGCTGCTCAGAAGGGCCGCGTGTCCCTGTGTTGGGGAACATTCCAGGTTTTGTCCTTGGAGGTGATCTCAGGGTGTGAGCTCTCTGTTTAGGTCCAGGTACAGCGTGGATCTGAGGAAGCGTGGGTAGCAGTCCTTCTCCATCAGTGCGTAGATTTTGCTCTGAGCCAGCTCAAAGCAGGAAGGTGTGGGCTCCTCGACGTTCTTCTTTGTGATGGTTTTAGTCTCATGATCGAGATTGACCTGAGGTGAAACAGACAGAAAGTTTCAAAATGACTCACAGAGTAATAAATTAGGAAGCGATTTTTAAAGCGCTGTATAAACTAGTTAAAATATTTTTGTGCAGTTCAGTTTCTATAGCTACAGTGAAGCAATATTATGTATTTTAAGTATTGAATAAAATCTTTTACCAATGAAATGTGTGTCTGTAATTTGTACAAGGTATTCTCCATTTATTAATGAGTCAGGTGTAAGAGATATTAACTAATGACGTGTTCTTTGTGAATGAATAATTACCTCTCTTGGTGCGTCATTTCCAATGAACTCTTCGTAGATTTTCCTTGCCTTGGAGCACAGCTTGGAAGATGTCTTTGTTTTCTTGTAGTCCTCGCAGGCAAGATAGAACGCCACGTTTTCCTCGCTGTATTCAGACACCAAGAACGCTCTGAAGGCACGCAGTCCATCTGCACACAACAGTGCGACAGGCCGTGAGATCTCGGTTAGTACGAACCGTGGGAATGTAGAGAACACTTTCTCGTCTCACACTTGCTGAGTGGGCTGTGCGCTCACCTTTGTGAAGCAAGAGAGTCTGGAGGGACGACGTCCACTCGAGCGCGTCCTCCGTCCTCAGCTTGTCGGCTTTGTTCGGGAGCTCCTGTTTCAGGAGAAAACTTCCCAGCCGAGCTTTGAGCTCCTTGGCCCTGAGAGAGAGGAAAGAGTCTGTTAGATAGGAGGCCAGCTGCACATCTGTCTACAGGCCTGGCCGTGAGATGAATCTCAACCGACACACACAGCATCGTGTGAAACAGCAAAAGTGGCCTTTTATTATAACATACCAACATTTGATTTCAAGCATGGCTCTTTAGTGAGAACCAAGTGTCAGTAATGAAAAATTTGCCCGTATTTAACCTCAAGTTATCCCCCCGTAACGAATGGAAACACCAAACAGAAAAGGAAACATAAGCAGTGTAACGTACCTCTCCAGACACGTAATTGGCAGTGATTCCAGTCCTCTGCACATGTTAACTCCACGCGAGATTTCCTGCTACGCGTTGCATGCGTCTCAAAGCTGAGCGCTGTGCTGTCGGGGAGTTTTGATTCTGCCAGACAGCACAGCAGCCCGGCGCTATTTATGCAGCTGCCCACTCAGTGACGCTCGCCCTCGTGGCCAACAGGATCCAGGGCCTCTGAAGGCGGGGGGGGGGGGGGCGTTCCTCCAGCAGTCATTTATGAATCATTTCCAGAAGATAACATTGCTTCTGAGATTCAGGTTTTCCTCACATACTTAAAGAAAGAAAAAACAATCTATAGTGTTAATGTATACATTATAAGAGCTCTGAAGAATTATAGTCAGAGCAGAGCTAGGCTTCAGAGACCCTACCCAAGTGCTATCAGGAATTATACGTCTCCCTGGTTCTCTGGTAGTTGATTCTCGTCATGAGAATTCCAGCTAGGAAGCAGTGAATAATGCATTTTTCTGTATAATGTTTAGATAGATTTTATATATACAGTTTTTGGCTTCCACAAGCGTCACTCTGGCTTATACAAGCGTCACAGGATGACACAACTTTGCTTATGATGCACGTTGAAGTGCTTAAGACCTCAGAAGGTTCACTGAGAGCCTGTAGGGCTTATTACAGTCACAAGTTACAACAACCAGACAATGAGTCCAAATAAATTGAGATAATTTCACGCGTTCGCACATTTAAAAATAAGGTGTGCTTCTCGTAATCTGTATTAAGCATTTCTGACTGCTGAAGTGCGTTTCCCGTAAAAGCTCTACCTCTACTGTACGACACAGGAAGGCGCCGTTTTGCGTGAAACGGGGATGTTAGCGAGAGTTAAATGTGCAGTCGGCGGGTGCAGGAAATGATAGGGGACTCTGTCAGTGCTGGATTTGTTTTGAAGACTTCAGAGGAAGCCCACCCACACCTTCAAGAGGAAACCAGGGTGATTTCTGAGCTGCACCCATCGCAGAGACGCGTCGAGGAAGGCAGCGTGGCGCTTCAGACGCTCTGGCGGGGGAAGCGAGAAAAAAGTACCTGAAAAACCCGAGAGTGACGTTTCTCGAGGAGGCCGGGCCGGAGGGCAGACTCGCACAGAGCGCTGCATTCGTTCTGGATCTGCTCATCTGGGCTCCTGTTTCTGCCGCTCTGCTAGACCCGAGCTGCCCGGTATCGCCACGGGGACTTAGCTGTCACACGCACTCTCCTCGTGAAACATCCGATCCCAGGAAGCACGTGTCCATCCATGCTAAGACGCAAATTATCTGTTATTAGAGAGCTGCCATCGTTGGGCCACCGTTTATATGTTTGGGCTTTGTGTCGGGAGGCAGAGCCGAAACGCGAAGAGCGTTTGTCACGTGCGACGACCTTTCACGCGGGCCTCCTTGAAGAGGTTACCAAGGTTACAGCGATGGCGCTTTCAGTCTGGTAGGCTCGGACTTGAAGGTGTGATGTCACTGCGATGTGACTTGAAGGTGTGATGTCACTGCGATGTCGAGGTGATGTCATGGTACAGTATGTTATGTGGATGATGAAAAGCACACAGGAGACAGACCTGTTCTTCACAGAGGTCAGGGTTTTTGGGGACACAGAGTCATGCAATATGCCCAGAGGCTGGACCAAAGGAAATCACTCATCCCCTGTTGATCCAGCATCACTGTGTGAATGAGTGTGAATATGTTTAATAATACCACTGGCCCTAAATTGTCTGTGTTATCATGTATAAATGCATCATTCATGCAAATCAGCAACAGTTAAATCAATTAATCACTTAAATTTTTTACTTAAAAAAATAAAAAGTATACAAATACAAAATATAAATTATTTTGTTTTTGTTAAAGTCATTTATTGGTCACAACACACAGGGCAGGTGAAAACATGACGTTCCTGACAGGATGTTTCGGACAGAGAAACGAGACGAATGTAACAGAGATGAAGTGGAGGTGCTTCAGCTGATGAAGGACCTTCGTCCAAAACGTTCTGTTTCTATGGAAACATTGTGCACCTCTCTTGCAATTTTTGCTACCTCTGTGTAGCTTTGTAGCTGTTTTTGTGTGTGTGTGTGTGTGTGTGTGTGTGTGTGTGTGTGTGTGTGTGTGTGTGTGTGTGTGTGTGTGTGTGCTTGTAATAAGGTTGGTTGTGGTTGTATGGCGTGAGCTAACTCAGCCATCTCAAAACGTCATTGGCTAAAATGGCAGGATAAAGAACAGTAATTTTAGCTGCAGTCATTGATTAGACCGACAGATAAAGCCTTTTCTAGCATCTGGGTCAGAATTACCCAACTGTACTTTATATTTTGACACGTTTCTGCCCTTATGCAGAGGCTGGTCTGAAATGTGCCTGTTACATGTGCAGAAGAGAAGGCGAGACGTGATGTGATCTCAGGTGAAGTGGGAAGCTCTGATGTCATTTCTTGGCGTGAGACAATGCTTCAGTGTCGGCCTCGTGCATTTATTGATCTCATTTTTTGCACCCGGGTCCCTCGTTTGAATAATGCTCTCGGCTTTCTGTCGTCTTTGACGTTTTTTTTTTCTTCAGGAGCCACATGCCTTGTCTTCGTAACTGTAAATTAGCATATGACTCAGTCTGTGGTCCGTTTGCGTAAGATGCAAAAGACGTGGTGCTTCACCTCTGCAACGTGCACCGAAGGCCGAATGAATATCAATAAAGACAGGCAGCAGTGTTTTATTAATATTGAAATATTTAGTTTTTCTAATTTAAGCAGTTAATTGCTTTCCATTCTAACAATTATTGTTCTGCTCACTGAGAGGGCAAAAGTTGCTCGTCTCTCGTCTCTAGACAAGTCCAGATGAATGAGATCTACAAAAGCCAGCATGGCCTTTTAAAAGCCTCGATTCATTTCTCCTTGGGCTTTGTCTTTATGTGGATCTGTCTCGCAAACTTACCACCAATCCTACTTTAATACATCAGACTCTAATACCTTCTCATTTTAAATGCCTGGTTGTGTCACTACTTACATTCACCTGGCAAGAATTCATTTACCTGGAGATTGTTTGTCTAGTGTAGAAACCTCATGTAACCAGCTGCTTTGCTGACAACTGAATATGGGTGCAATTTTAGGACAGTATCTTATTATAATTAGTTTGTGCTTGTAACTGTCTACTGAAGGTCTGTGGTAAACCAAGGAAATCACAGTTCCCCTAGACTGAAACACAGTTCCCCTATACTGAAACACAGTTCCCCTAGACTGAAACACAGTTCCCCTAGACTGAAACACAGTTCCCCTAGACTGAAACACAGTTCCCCTAGACTGAAACACAGATCCCCTATACTGAAACACAGTTCCCCTATACTGAAACACAGTTCCCCTAGACTGAAACACAGTTCCCCTAGACTGAAACACAGTTCCCCTAGACTGAAACACAGTTCCCCTAGACTGAAACACAGATCCCCTATACTGAAACACAGTTCCCCTATACTGAAACACAGTTCCCCTAGACTGAAACACAGTTCCCCTAGACTGAAACACAGTTCCCCTAGACTGAAACACAGTTCCCCTAGACTGAAACACAGTTCCCCTAGACTGAAACACAGTTCCCCTAGACTGAAACACAGTTCCCCTAGACTGAAACACAGTTCCCCTAGACTGAAACACAGTTCCCCTAGACTGAAACACAGATCCCCTATACTGAAACACAGTTCCCCTAGACTGAAACACAGTTCCCCTAGACTGAAACACAGTTCCCCTAGACTGAAACACAGATCCCCTATACTGAAACACAGTTCCCCTAGACTGAAACACAGTTCCCCTAGACTGAAACACAGATCCCCTAGACTGAAACACAGTTCCCCTAGACTGAAACACAGATCCCCTAGACTGAAACACAGTTCCCCTAGACTGAAACACAGATCCCCTATACTGAAACACAGTTCCCCTAGACTGAAACACAGTTCCCCTAGACTGAAACACAGTTCCCCTAGACTGAAACACAGATCCCCTATACTGAAACACAGTTCCCCTAGACTGAAACACAGTTCCCCTAGACTGAAACACAGATCCCCTAGACTGAAACACAGTTCCCCTAGACTGAAACACAGATCCCCTATACTGAAACACAGTTCCCCTAGACTGAAACACAGTTCCCCTAGACTGAAACACAGTTCCCCTAGACTGAAACACAGATCCCCTATACTGAAACACAGTTCCCCTATACTGAAACACAGTTCCCCTAGACTGAAACACAGATCCCCTATACTGAAACACAGTTCCCCTAGACTGAAACACAGTTTCCCTTAAGCATACCAAATTGTGTGTCGTCATTTGTTTCATTCTGCATTTCCATGTTAGACTTCGATGGTCAGTGTTCAGCGACACTCAGCAAGTAAAGCTCTGAAGACCCAGCATGCTTTGCTGCTGAGCACTCCCGCAAGCTCGGTTTCGGGTCTCGTCGAAGCCGTTCACACCCGTGCCTGACAAAATGCCACCTCTACTATACTGTAAGAAGCACAACTCCACGTTTCATCCTGTCATTGATGTTCACACCTGTGTCTGACAAAATGCCACCTCTACTATACTGTGAGAAGATGTAGTAACTTCAGTTCATCTGTGCCCTTCAACCTTTCTGCCTAACTGCCCTGTAACGCCAGTGCATTTAATTGTTTTGTGGACTAATGAGAAAAATGGCCAATCCCCATGAGGAAACACACATCAGTCCTATGATCTATAACGTCAAATGTATAATCTCACAGATCACATGCAACTGCTGGGTAATTTTTGGGTCATTTTAATCCACTCATAATTTTGTCATATTTGTGATGTCGTAACGTAAATCCAGAATACCCAAGGGTGGCCCTTTGCGATCGATGGTCTTACAAAACCAGGACAAAACTTTCGGGAAGCAAGCCGGAAGCCCTGACCTCTGTGGGAATTTCACTGTCCACAACTTTCCGTCCCTCAAACTTGGCCCACGTCCTGGAAGCTGTTGGCAGCAGCTGATGGGATACTTTCCAGTCGCACAGACAGACAAACACTTGAGTTTGTAATGACTTCGCCCGTTCTAAAAAAAGAAGAGACTCTAACAATAGACCAATGCACCGACAACTAGATTACTGACTATTGGCGCGCATTCAGTATACCCTGTTGAAGTGATCTTGAAAATGTCCGTTCTATTCCCTTGCCCCTTTACAAGAATATTTTTCAGCATTAAAAAACGTTTTCAGTCTTATGAATGCTACGCTGACCCTATAGTCTGACCTATCATTGCGCAAGCAGCATCTTGGCCTGTACCAGAGGTGTCTGTGGACATGGGACCGTGGTCAAACACTTATCCACCTCTGTGTCATGTCACAGACAGCTGCATTATACACCACATGCTCCATTGGAGAGCAAACAGCGCCTGTTTGCCCACGGTGCCTTTCTGTTCTTCCACGAGCACGACACTCGCGAGAACCCCTCAGGAAGTGCAGGCCCACCTGTTCCTTTTATTCTCGGAACAACTACAATTGTTTCACGGCTCTGTGCCATGGACTGCATCTTAAACAGCATGACGAGTGTTCGGGGAAGAGGAGTGTGTGTGTGTGTGTGTGTGTGGGGGGGGGGGGGGGGGGGGGGGGGTGGGTTTGAAACCATGCTGAGATCTGTTTCATCAGTATTCAGCAGAATAAAGCTCTCCCACCCCAGTACTCAGAAAGATAACAGCAGGTAAATGAAAATGACCGCAGCAGGCATGTTTTCAAACAAAGCCCTAATTGGGAACATTGTAAGAAATTGAACTAGCTGTGGGTTGACATTTCTTCAGCGAAGGACACCTGCCTTCAGAATACGGTGAACTCACTCGCAAGTTTCTCATAATCTTTTAAATCATAAAGGAGCAGAACAGAGTCTTAATCATAATACAAGGGGCAAAAGGTAAACAATTTGTATGTCAAATTCATTTTGTTCTAAATTCAGGTGTTCAAAGGGTAACGAGTTTAATGTGCTTAGTATAATGTGCCTAGTATTCCCAGGGCACCAGGCTAAAGCTGCCCACCGCTATGGACATGTGTGCACCACAGCCCCCTAGTGATCACTAGTGTGTGTGTGTGTGTGTGTGTGTGTGTGTGTGTGTGTGTGTGTGTGTGTGTGTGTGTGTGTGTGTGTGTGTGTGTGTGTATGTGTGGGCAACTGGGTACCACATCCCCCCAGCGATCACTCGTATGTATGTGTGTGTATATGTGTGTGAGTGTGTGTGTGTATATGTGTGGGCAACTGGGTACCACAACCCCCCAGTGATCACTAGTGTGTGTGCGTGTGTGTGTGTGTGTGTGTGTGTGTGTGTGTGTATATGTGTGGGCAACTGGGTACCACATCCCCCCAGTGATCACTCGTATGTATGTGTGTGTATATGTGTGTGAGTGTGTGTGTGTATATGTGTGGGCAACTGGGTACTACAACCCCCCAGTGATCACTAGTGTGTGTGTGTGTGTGTGTGTGTGTGTGTGTGTGTGTGTGTGTGTGTGTGTGTGTGTGTGTGTGTGTGTGCGTGTGTGTGTATGTGTGTGTGTGTGTGTGTGTGTGCGTGTGGGTGTATATGTGTGTGTGTGTGTGTGTGCGAGTGTGTGTATATGTGTGTGTGTGTGTGTGCGAGTGTGTGTGTGTGTGTGTGTGTATGTGTGTGTGTGTGTGTGTGCGTGCAAGTGTGTGTGTGTGTGTGTGTGTGTGTACCACAGCCCCTACTGATCACTAGATGTAGAGAAGAGAATTGCCCTGGGGAATGGGGGGGGGGTGTATGGGCACATGCAGTGATCATGTGATACAACTGCCCACACAGCTTTATTGCCCAGCAGCTGAAAGACTTTCTTGCAGGAAAATACCCTGCAGAACTGTAGAAAAAGGTTATTAATGACACTGCCATGCAATTATGTTTTTCATTTCTACAACACTTTCCTTTCCATGGTTTCTACACAGCCATGGTAGGTGTCCTTCCTTATAGCAGCTCGTGTTAGTCATGCAGTCCGACATTGATGTTGAGGAACGGGGTTGATGACTGCTTTTGACTATATATTATGGTGCTTATTGTTAATATCCGTGCGAGAGGAAGTTTTGAATGTTCGAGGGTTTTGCAAGGGCAATGCCTTTTCCACAAATTTCCCTCTTAAAACTACCTTTGATTTCAAGACTTATCGGATGCTCTTGGCTATAAAACCCAATTCGTAATTACAAATGCAAATAGCAACCACACTCTCTGGAGTCTCAGGAGGTTATAACAACAAAACACGTATCTATAAGATTTTAATTATGCTCTTAAGTCGATTTCTGTTAGATTAAAAAAAAAACAAAGGGAGCAGCTTTATTCTTTTAGATACAGCATAAATATAAAGCCACTCAAATGGGCCTATGACCATTTTTATATCTCTATTTCGGTTATATACACGGTCTGTCATGGACTGGATCCACTGCAGGAGACTGTATTTCTCAGCTTTTACGTCTTCTGCGCCACACAGTGTGACTGATTTACAGCTCTGTCCATGTCGGCTCTGTCGTCGTCGTTGAACCAGCCCCCTTTGCCTTTGAACTCGACCTTTACTGAGCATTGGGCTTTTCAGAGCTCATTTAGTGTATAGGGACCGTGGCTGCCAATAAAAAAGAAATTGGGACCTGTCCGTGTGTGTACGACCTCCTGAACACCGCCACGCCAAGGCTGTGCGTTCACCGCGGCTAAGGCAGCGGACCTGGAGCCGGTGTCTAGCTCTTGCTAGCTAGGTGTCCGGCTAGCAAGACTTGGCGGCCTCGTCAGCGGTTAATACCGCCTGAAACAGGCTCTCGTGTTTGTTGTTCAAAACTCGCAGAGGGACGCAGTGAAAACACGGCAGAAGAGGAAAGGGACTCCTTCGGAAAAACACATCACATCTCCCCCCCTCGATCCGCCGTCCACAAGGGAGGGCGGTCATATCCTGCAGAAAAAATAACCTCCATACTGAAATATGAGGAAACTTATTCACCCCCGTGTCCGGCAGCCGGGAGCGTGAGTGTGATGAAACTCGCCCCCGTGTACAGTGATTAATTGCACAAAAACTTGTCCGTCTAGACTGGAGCACAGGAGCTTCCTCGGCTAGACATTCAACACAGAACAGTTATCGAAGAGCGACTTTCCAAGACAGAACCCGTTTAACTATATCTCCAGACCACGAGAAGCATTGTATATGTGGAGTCCATAGACAGTGTGTTGTGATTCATAGCTATAGCCCTTGTCAGGGAGCTGTTTCTGACTACAAAGCCAGTGTTGGCTGGAGAGGTCCGAGTGGCAGGCCGCACTCACCGCCCAGATAATATGGAGTAATGTGGTCATGTGGTGAGGAACTGGCCACTGATTGATGGGGTAGAGTGTGCTGACAATATGATCATGGCAATCTGTGAGCTACTTGTGAAATGCAGGTGCGAGTTCTGGTTGTTCGAATGTTTAGTTGTTCTTTAAAATTCCCACTGAGAGATTGCAGTCAGCCTCAAGTGTGCATGTGATTACTGCCTTTCAGATTACAGTCTTTCAGATTACTGCCTTTCAGATTACAAAGTGTGTACAAAGTAGTAGATTTGCTTGGACACTTTAAAAACAGTAATAGTGGTCTTAGGCGCAAGGCACAACTCAGTGGGATACAATCTCCTAGCACTGAGCCATAGAAGGTTCCATCCAGCAATTAAATCATTGGGCCGACATGGTGGTTAGGGAACTGGTCTTGTGACCGCAGGGTTGTGGGTTTGAGGACCAAAGCCATGACTGAAGTGCCCTTGAGCAAGGCACCTCACCCCAGTTAGGGCTGCCCACCGCTCTGGGCGCGTGTGCACCACAGGCCTCTAGTGATCACTAGTGTGTGTGTGTGTGTGTATCACAGGCCCCTAGTGATCACTAGTGTGTGTGTGTGTGTGTGTACCACAGGACCCTAGAGATCACTAGTGTGTGTGTGTGTGTGTGTGTGTGTGTGTGTGTGTGTACCACTGTCAGAACCAGGGCACCTTTGGACTTTCACTTCATACTCTGTCTTATGTCACATTATCGATAATACACAGGGAGCAGGTTATTGAGCACAAACATGCATTAAGCCCCTTCTGCAGATTGAAATCATAATGGGAGATTAAATTGGAAGTGGAATTACGTTATTTATCAAACGCGTGTCCAAGGAAGCTGTTTTGGACAAATGTAACTACACAAAGAACAAACAGAAAAATACAAATCCAATATACAGTTTAGTCACAAAGATGACATGATTGTTGTAGATTTTTCCATATTCTTTGGCATTGATATATCCCGAAAAGGTTAATGCGTCTGACCGTTCTACTTGATGCTGGAAACTCTGCTTGTTCACGTGGTAAAAATTCCACACTGTTTCGCTGATCTTGTGGTCAGGATAATTGGCCAGTGGGGGATTCATATGCCCACTGCTGGAGAGGCAACAGGACGTATTATTACACCTTATGCCCTGAAACTGCCATAAATTGCACAAATCCCCCCTATTGCAGTAAGTGGGGCAAATTTCTAGGTATCTCCAGAATACCCAGGAGATCTGAAAAGCCTGAATGTGGAATGCTAATTAGTGCGTCAACCAATGAGAGAGCTGCTCCCGGTTTCCTATAGTTCAAGTGTAGGAAATGATGTCTTAATAAAATACGGAAAAATGAGCAAACGTGAAGATAACTGGTGTTAACACGGCCCGTGACCCGAACTGGAAAGAGACAGATCAACCCTATACAAAGCACATGTCATATAAAACACTTAAGGAATAAATACATAGAACAGAACGTATTTAACATTACGTTCATAACGTTTTCCAGTAAAATTATAATCATCTTTTAAACTACATGGCAATACATTATGAAAGCATATTAATACAGCCTAAAATTTGCATGTGTCAATGAGGATATAAGTGTGTGGCAATTATGCAAAATATGTTATTGCACATAAAAGGAGCAGCAATCATGTAAGAAAAGGTATGGCTTATTTCATTATTTATTCACACAGCTTAATGGGATTCTATTATGGTAATATCTGGACAATCAATGCAAAGGATGTTGGTTGGTTTTGAATAAAGCCACCAGTCTCTGTGTAGTCTGTACGTTATGCAGCCAAAGTCATTGTTAACAATGTTTACGTGTGCCGGTTCTGAGTTCTCTGCTCGGCCCAGAAAGGTGGCTGCTTTCACATCCGAAAGCGCACCTCGTTCGACCCTCTCCAGCACCGTCCCTGTGGCCCGGACCAGAAGAAGGCCATGGTTTCCGTCTTCTGCAGAAACCCTTACGGGAGCCGATCGCAGTGTGAAGCCACGCGCCAGAGAATCGTCCCGGGGGAGTCCGTAGTGGCATCTTCCAAAGCGAACCTCTCTTCTGCGAGGGGCAAATTTCAGTACAACCACATGGGGCAAATTTCAATACAACCCCCTGGGACTTCAGAAAGTGATCCTCCTGTTGTGAGTAGCCGTCCTGCGATGAGAAACAGGTGATGGTCCAGCAGGGTCGCATGCTGCAACACTAACAGGTTTACAAAAGGGTGTCATTACACAAGGGACACTGGCTCCCAAAGAACAGCGTGAACAACAGTGTGAGAAAAGAAAAAAGAACAGCGTGAACAACAGTGTGAGAAAAGGTGCCAGTTAAACAAATGGCGTTTCTGATACACGGAGCACTTTTCCAAATAAGAGTGACTTCTGGGTCGACTTCAATTCCCGAGAGAGCTAAAATTATGTTGCACTACAAAACTCCCGGAACTATAGTAAACATTATATTTGTCACATCAACACACGGGGCGGCTTGAAGAGTCAGGGTTGAATATTCTGCATTTCTCTTTATGTCCGCTAGATGGCAGCACGTCTCCACTATAGTATATGTCAACGTTGCTTACACGTGTGAGGCAAAAACAGGTGTTAAGCAGACCGAATGATAATCAGACTGAATGATTACTAGTTTATCCAAAAGAAACATTTCTGAAATTGTGCGAAAAGTTAACTGATCAAAATGAAACGACTGAATTTCATACTCGGGATATGAATGTTCTCCTACTCCTCCTCCTAATATTAACAATTATATAAATAATTTGAAATTATTATAACTGATTTGTCAGCTAAAAAGTAGTTCAGATCAGAATTAGCTGTGGATGTTTCAGTATTTTTTTTTCCTGATAGACCTAATAGACCTGCTACTGACTCCATTAGATAGTGCAAGATGATGGAGTTTTGCAGGTCAATGATAAAATGTTAACACCAACTTTCAGGAAGCTAGTGGATTCTTGCACTAGTGAAATTGGACATCTAATTTAGTTAAAATTCTAGCCACCAGAACTGAGATAAGTATCATTCAGCTCCTTATACCAGAGCATAAGGAATCTCAGTACCTTAACATTCATTTAAATCGTAACATTAAACTATTTTAGAGCAATGAAACAGTTTAAACTCTCAATTGTATGGAGAATGCGTTCGGGAGCACTGAATACGACAGGGGAAGCCTGCACGTTAATTCCGGGTTCGGATGAATCAGCAAAGGAAGAGCGGGACAGATCTTGTCGTGTCCTGTTCCTCGTCCCTGCCTCGCCTTCCTCCATCTTCTGAGGGAACTCGCAGTGGGAAATAATTGGGCTGCTCGGTGGGGCCACGTTCTCCAAGGAGCGGCCAGCGCCAGGCGCTCTCTGCAGCAATATATGGGACGAATTTCCAGATAACTGCAGAATCCACTGGGGTTCCGTTCGGCACGCGAAGAAATAACCAGTTGTGAACAAAAGTCGAAGATACTGGTCGATGTTTAGGGAGCAGTTGGCGTATGTGAGAGACATGGATTGGTGTGTTTTACACTGGGGCCTGCAGGCCTGCTGATAAGCTCTTTCTATAGAACAGAAAACAATCTCTACCATCTGAACGTCTCCAGTAAACTCTGATCATTCGCCAGATGAACCATTGTTATCGCATTGCTACCATTATATAACGTATACTGTACGTTATATAACACTTTTCAAAAGAGACGTGAATGATTTCTATGGAACGTGCCTGAAAAGCACTTTTTTTCTGCTGAAAATGCGGTTAGGTCCTGTTTTTTATATATATAACTGCGCGCAAGCACATTTTGGGGCAATGCGGTTCTCCCTATATCACACCTGAGTGCTGGCGCGGAGCGATAATTCTCCCGGACTGCCGCTCTTCCGCAGGAAATCAATGAATTGAATATCTTCGGGCCAGACTTTAGTGTTTCTCTCCGATGGTTTCCATCAGGTTTTGTGGATTACAGGAGAAAGGATGCTGCTACTGGTCGCCACGCGTGCTTATATCGCCCTGTTTAAATGGCCTTGTCGGAACAACATGGGTCGCTTGGCTTATTGCAATCAGCCATAATGTGCATGTCCACACCGCGCGTGTGCTCGCGTGCTCGTGCACTCACACCTTTTGTGCAATTTATCCCGGCGAGAGGATCTCGAAGCAGCATAGTACAGCAGTGACCTGGGACTGTTGTTACAGTACACCAGCAGTGGAGAATACTAATGCGGTTTCTCCTCTGAATGTACACATATATTGTGACTAAAGGAAAGATGATTCTTAGGCCAGAGCCTGGAAAATAATTTATTTACAAGCAAGCTAGACTCTAGAAGCCACAGTCCTGAGCACATTGCCCAAGGGTTTCAAGTGTATTGAAAAGGAAGCACTCGGGTCTAGAGATAAAACAGTGTTTGTTCGTATGCATCCATTCTTTATATTTCTGGACACCAATTTAAATTCATGTTAAATGGTCCGTGTGCAGTCACGTCAGTTCACTAATGAATCATTACTGATTATCCAGCACTTCAGGAGGTTTTTAAGTCTGTAGTGTAAATTAGCTAATTAGTTGGGTCAATAGTGACCTAATGTCTCTTTCAACTCCCAAAAACGACTGAATCCCCCCAGGACCGAGTTAGAATAGTCCAGCAAGTTTCTAATGATGGCAAAAAGGGCAGGTGTTAAATCAAAAGGCTGACTGCATGAATTAGTGCCAAAATGGCACAATAGCTTAAAATACTATCCGTGTTAGTAAATCGGGCATTTTTCAGTTAAAATGACATTCACTTTTATAGTTTTGCACCATTTGCAGGCCCAATTCATATAAGCTCTTGCTCACGGGAAGGGAAAAAAATGACATTTGAGTGGTAATAGAAGCTGTCTGGGGAATTTCCATTTGCACTAATCTTTGAGAGGATTGACCTGATGACTTTAATAAAAGACCACAGGACTGCTAATATTAATATGACAAATCCTGCCTTTTGAATTGGTGTAGAAACTCTGAGCCTGTATGGAGATTAGACCAAAATGGCCCCTTAGTAAGAATGATGGGTATAGGTGATGATACATTAACTTACATCACCATCAGTCTAAGAATCAAAGGTGTTCTGTAATACCAGCTCAAAGCCTATGGATGATAGGAAATGGTTTTGTGTGTAATGAAACTGCATCTAATCCACACTTTCAGGATTAGAGTCATAGGATTTAGTCACTAATCTGAGGGGTGAATTCTCATGACCTCAGCTCTGAAGAAGAATCTTTTCCCAGCAAATCAGATATGCACAAGACTCCCTTCTTTGAGTTGGCTACATCTTTGTGCTCATCTGACCTGCACTGACCTCACTCAATTCCCCCCATGAAGCTTCCATGTTGTCGTTGGATGGGTTCAAATGGCTGAGAGGCCAATAATTGGACGCTTCAATTGTCAACATTGCTGATTGCTTTAAGGCAAGCCATCCTCACTGTGCCGACAAGGCCATGCAATATAAGCAAGATACAAGTATGTAGCAGCGTCCTAGCTGACTAATCTCAGTAATCCGCAGATCCTTCTGGAAAGGGTTGGAGAGAAACATCGGGCTGGGCTGAAGATTCATTCATCAATTCATTGATTCCTGCAGAAGTGCACCAATACCCATGACAATATTCATGTGTTTTATGCAGATGAGAACACATAGATTATTACCTTTTGCTCCTGGACATACAAGAGCCCACATGTGTTCCTGGACAGAGCCGAACACACACAAGGCACCGTGTGTTCAGTGATTGGAGGTTCTGGCTTTCCTGCTTACTTTATCTCAAGGGCGATTCCCCTATTGAACTCTGTGCGTTTTAGCGTCGTTTGTGTCCCCGTGTGTTTTTGTTATTTTGACAGGTACCTGGAGGTCACGGTTCCTGTGTTACGAACTGTATCGGAACGAGGAAAATTATATTTTCCGAATGCAATTTTTTTGTTAGATGTTGTGCTGGCTCAGTGTTTTTGCCATTTTTTGTGCACAATCCCTTTAACGGAGGGCCATGCCATGGTGGTGTAAACACCGCGCAATTTAGAAGTGTGGCAATCCAGCTGGTAACGCAGCAAAATTAACTACATTTCTCCTCCATGGTATATAGCGGTAATCTTCAGTGGGTAGAGTTAAAAACATAAATCTTTCCAAGGTTTATGAGGGAGTGAAATCAAGGCTGTAAACTCACCTCTACATAGATGGCGGGCTTTGACTGCAAACGAGGTGTGCGTGAGCCTCGTCGTGGGCCAGGCCGGTCTGCGGCAGGCCGAACGAGGGGAGGGGAGGGTGACGTGACCCGGGTCACGTTTAGCCGGGCTTTCTGACAGAGCAAAAGCCGAGCATCACACCTGGCCCGTGCTCGCGGAGGACAAGCGGGCGTGTCGCCGTGCCCCACGTGACACGATCCCGGCTGCCGTCTGGCGCCCCGTGCCCGCTGCACCGTGACCTGTTCCTGCGAAGCGAACTGCACAGATGACGGATGACAGAAATGTATTTCCCAGCAACCATATGAAAAAAAAAACCCAAATGCTTAATGTAGTGTAACATGGATTCGTATTGTTCAGTGTTTATTATGGTTCGCTGTGCTTATTTATATGCTGATATATAAGCTAGAGCTAACCGTTTATGTAAAATTCACACACATACACACACACACACACACACACACACACACACACACACACACACACACATGTGGAGAGGAGAGAGAAAGAGATGCACGTTTATTCATTATTTTTAAACCAGAGTGGAAATTGGAAATTACAATTAAATACTGATTTTGGAGTTTCAGATTCAATATACAGTAGATCATCTGTCTCTTAGTGAAATCACAGGGCAGAATGATTAATTATTAATAATCTACATGTAGGCCAGAGGCATCTTTATTCTTTCTGTTTCAAAACATCTTTTTCAAGTAGTGTTACGATTATCAATGGGGGGGGGGGGGGGGGGGGGACCATTGCGAGATTAATGAGCTGAGATTGAGATGGATGTATCTCAGTTTCCCCCATCAAAGTCTCCAGAGGCGCCGGGCGATGGTATCAGAATGCTGCCCTGTGCAGCGTTTCCTATTCTGGAGCAGACAGGAACGGGGTCATCAGCGAGGAGAATAATGAGGGTGGAGACAGATTGTGGAGCTCCTGAACTCCTAATAACGAGTGCGGTGGGGAACGACGCCGAGACGCGAGACGCCTCTTTCATCACCGGCGCGAGATACGTGAACGCGCAGGGCGCTTGCGGGCTTTCTGTCCAAGAAGAGAGGCGAGCGCTTTTCACGTCCCGCCGACACGCCGCTCCATTAATCCCTCTCCGTCCCCGCCCCCTTCTTTTCCTACGCCACAAATCAAGCCGGGACGCTCTTGCAGATCGAGGCGCAGAATTTACAGGGCGGCGAAGGTTACCGCTCTCTTGGCCGACACGGTGCTCACGTGCCCACGGATATAAATGAATTAACTCAGGTGCTGACTTGGATGGATGTTGTCATTAGCCAAGGGCATTAGAAGCCAAAAAGGGGCTTGTTGGAGGGCCTCTCTCATATCTGTGGAAGCATACTAACATATAAACTGGCATATAAAGCCCATGAATGTTGATATGAGGTCATAACCTAAAAGTATGACCTCATTCATTAACAGGCTGGGAAGGATCTTCTGAAATGGCCTCTATTCATTCCTTGCATAATAAGTCAGGTGACACTTGCTGTGACACTTCATCTGACGACCACACAATCAGGCTGGCATTGTAGCGCACACTGCACGTGACTTTCAGCCTCCTTCGCAATCTGGGCGATCTGCTGAAAGCAATCTTTCGGGAAATGCAGGAAAACTTGTGCTTTTATTTCTTTCTTTCTCTCCCCCTGCCGCCGGCTATTGAGGGGGAGTCCGCGTTTACGCTTCGCCGCACCGGCGTGTCCGCGGTCTGTAATTTGAACAAGCTGGAAGAATGAGACCTTCGTCCAGAGCGCCACTTCAGCGATGAGTGGAGCAGCTCTTCTGCTGTGTGACATGGACCATGGACAACCTCTAAAAAGGGCTTACTGATTGCTAGCAGACCTGGACATTCACACCTGGCTGCGCTGATCTCCACCGACTTCCAGCCCCTGAGAATCTCGACAAACTTCCCCACACAACTCGTAACACAACAAAAAAAAAAACAACATAGCTGATTGGGGTGTTCAGTGCAAACACATTGACCTTCTGTTAAAGGGATAGTAACAACCGGCAAGTGGAACTTCTTCTAATTCCCATTGGTTGTTTTGAAATACTGATTCTCCTATGTAAAATAGTGCAGCCAAACACCTGTGAAAAAGTGAAAATCCGTTTAAACTACACGGATTAAAATAACAAAATGTCTTGCGTAAGATTTTATCAAATGCCAGGACTCAAACAGCTCATCGGCACTGAATGATGTATTTTATCCCTATTACTGCTCGCAAAACTGTTGTCTTTTACCAGTGTTCCTAAGACACCAAATGCCAACTTCTCCATGAGGTTGTGTCACCTCCATTGGACGTCAGTACACACCGAACAGGTGGAGTTTGTGCAGGACGAGTACGCATCATTGGGCACTGGAACTAGTGCTTTTCCCACGTCTCATAGGACACCAAAAATCTGCTGACATTGGCACCTCTTTTGTGCTGTTTTTGTGCACGGCTTAATTGCGTAGCTGTCCCCTGCCGTCCCCTGAAGGTCCAGGTTTGTCGATGCTTGATTTATGTTGTGGTGGTGGTGTGTTATTTCTTTAATGGCTTTTTCATAAACTCAGACTCCCCCCCAGGGCTACAGCTGCACTGAGATGGCACTGTGCTCAGGGTTCCTCTGAAAAGCCCCAAACAAGGGCCACGTCCCCAGGATTGTTTTAGGGTGATTTGGCACTTTAGTGGAAATTATATTTTAATGAGATCGTGAGATTGTTGAGGGATCTACCATGTGCAGCAGGTATATTAAAGAGGAAAGTTTTGATTTAAGTTTAATCTAAATAATCTTACACACACACTCACAGAGATTTAAATAATCTGTGGGAGATTGGTGGGTATTTGCACACTGCAGTTTGAACAGTTGAGTGAGGAGAAGAGTGAGTTAGAATATGAATATGAATTTGTACCTACAGACAGTGTTCTGCGCTTTAATGAGATGTTTGTGAAGATAGCATTTGTTGCTCCAGTAAACAGGTGCTCGCAAATCTGGGTGATGACGGAGGAGATGTTGTTAGGGGATCTTGCTTGGGATTAACAGGCTCAGTTTGAAAATGTGTGCCCAAGTTAGGAGATTAATAATAAAAGACTAAGGTATGTATGGAAAACCCTCTTATGTTTTAAGAGGCAGTTTGGATGTTGCTAAATTAGATTTTCCGTTTCAAGATACGTTTTTGTGCCTTGAAGGTGACAGAGTGATCTTGAAAGGTTTCCCACTGCAGTAATCTTATTTCAAGGACTACAGCTTCTTCAGAATTGCCTGTGTGTGTGTGTGTGTGTGTGTGTGTGTGTGTGTGTTCGCGCGCGCGCGCGCGTGGGTGCGTGTGTTTCATTTTGTAAATAAAGGCAAAAACACTTCCCCGTTGATGCTGACGTAAGGATTAAGATTAGGTTTCGGCGTGGGTATGGCAATACTCGCCTTGAAAAATATACAAATAGAAACACCCTACAAATATGTAGCACAAGACGACGTGCGAGCGTGCGTGTGCACGTGTGACCGCTCCACTGAAGTTCTCCCATTGATTAGCGCCACTTCATTAACGGGAGCATCAACAGTAGGCGTGCATCGAGGCACGGAACCCCAGGTAGCGCGCCCTCCCTGCTGTGCGCGCGCCTGTGTACATTAACACATCCTTGCATTTGCTGGCAAACCAGGGATAATCTTGTAAATGTTTTAATCCTCAAACAGCCACGCGCTCCTGGGAAATGGAGCGTCAGTGGGGACCCTGCAGTGAAGAGGACCCCCCCCCCACACACACACACACACACACACACACTTCATCACATTGTCATTGATCGCTCAAGATTTTAGTACTTGCTTCTCGAATTTTCATTAAAAGTCTATACCCAGTGCTCCTCAGGCGCCAGGTAAACCATAGTGACCAGGAGAAACGGCAATACTATATTTATAGTACTGGCAGCCTTCAAGTTTGAGGTAGCAAAGCTTGAAACTCAGCCGTGACGCATAACGGAGCACGAGGAGGTAGAGTGAAAGTATCTACTATAAAGACCCGCTCAATTATCCATATCAGACTCGTTTGCCTGTTTTACCTGGGTCGTTAAAGACTGTTTTTTGATGGAGATTTATCACCAACGTGCTCAGGATCCAACTTTCTACATTTTAGTTCTTCGCGCGATAGCGTAACGGCACGCGCCAGTGGCAAAATTGCTTTCAAACTTCATCCCATGTTCAGGAGGGTAAGTGAAAGTCTCACAGCAGTGTCAGTTTATCGGGTGTTTTGCGATATGAAAAATAGAGTGGAAATGCGATTTAAAATACTGTTAGATTTCCGGATGTAGTGTAAGTCCAGCAAGATATTTGAAATGGGTTTCAATAAATTGCATTCGTCGGAGATTAATAATTTTCAAAAACTTGTCTTAAACTCAGAATGGAGCACAGGCCCATGGAGTATTAATCTGGGTGCAAATAAATCTCAAGCTGCATACGTAGTACATAGGCCTACATGTTTCTTATGTAAGCCTATTCTGAGCTTTGAAAGTCCTCTACTAAACAGCTCTGAAGTCATACTGAGTGGATAAAAATGAGACACACTCCAGACTTTGCACTATAAAGACGGCCAGACCTTGCACAAAGCTATCAAGGTTATTAGACCATTCTCAAAAATTGACTGAATAAAGCGTTATCGTGCATAAGTAATTGCGACGTGATCTGTCTATTGGCATGCGCCAAGTTATGCTTTCAAGTTTGCCCTTAATATTTAATTATCATAAATGCACTGTTATTTTTTATAACTTCTGTCAATATTTGGGTAGTCTTTTTTCATGGGGGCTGGGTTGCTTGATACGGTCTTTCGATTCTATTCTCTCTGTGCCAGTTGTGTTTTTAGCAGAAGTTGTTTGCGGAGCTTGTCTCCAGACATCTCATAACTTCCAGACCAGAGGTCCACTTAATCACTGGAGAGGTCTTGTAGTTTATCTTGTAGGTTATGTGGATGTGTCTGACTGTTACTGTGTATCTCTCTTAAGCAATCAGCCTAGCACCCTTAGTTTGCCCGGTTTAAACAATACACTACATTTTAGACCATAGCCTACATTCCATCTGTATTTCCATCATTAACAAATCTTAAATCAAGATTACACAAGTACATATACGGAGATTTCTGACAGCTATAACAAGCAACTCGGCGTGCGCGAACACGCTAAGACTTCCTTAATCTCCATAATTCCCCAAGACTGGCACAATAGCAGTTATAGTGTTGAGTATCTAATCTTTGAGCTGACCGAGTTTGCTGAGAAAGCAGATAATGAGAACCGAGAGGGCGCGAGGAGCTGTCCTCAGTAGCTTGCGCTCACCCATCACGCCGCGAGGTAATGAGAGCCGGAAGCAGACGACCGGAAGCTCCCTCAGAAAACGCGGCCTACACATGGACCGCATACGGCTTCTAAAGCTGCATGTCATTTGTTAAATATCACACTATAGACCGCATATAGAGATGTCTGCAGTGAGAAGTGTTTTTAATTTGGTGTAAAACTGACTAGTGGATTTAGATGTTTGAAGAATGAGGACAACGGTAATATGACAACAAGAAGAATATGACAACGATAACCCCACATTTAAGTCTAACCGGAGTAAAAAACGAGCCAACAGTTAGATAGTCATCCAGAAAATGCAATGTTATTACTTGTGGAAATGTTTGCTTAAAATTATACTCTTGGAATTATTTACACATCGCTAGAATTCTTTATCCACAAACCCACACACAACGGAAAACATTAATAAAAAGGTCAACGTAGAGTTTAGATGTCTCCCTTCCCCACGTCGATTATTTATTCATATTAATACAGCTGTGTTTCAAACACGGTGTTTCCTCTGGAATCCGAACAAACTGAATGGAATAACTGAGCATTATTTGTCTTACTGAATCGATTTACACAGGACAGTGAAAACACAGCGACCATATTACTGCTTTAGATTAACGAATGTTGAGTTTGGAGCCTGCCCAAAAACATCTGGAACCTTCCATTGAAAAAATACAAAAATGTATAATTAAAAGAAAATTTTTTTTAAGGCTCCAGTTTATTTAATTCAAATTTTGCAAATCGACGAAACTCTTTATCTGAACTACAGTTTGGATCGACATCAAATATATATTGCGTCTATGAACAGCAAAGCGGTTTATATCAAACACCACCAACAAAGAGCTAGATCATAAAAACATACTTCAGAGTCCTGGAGAAATTTAATTTTGTCTCAGTTATATGAAACTCAAAAAAAAAAAAAAAAGAACCGCATCCAAAATCTGCTTATTAACTACATAGTTTTGTTGCGTCGTACTCTGTGTAGTAAGGGTGTCTGGCACTAAACGCCTGCAGTGCTGCGAGGATTCTCAGGACCTCGGAGCTGGAGAGTTTGAGACGGTGTCGGAGCAGACAGGAGAACAGATCCAGAGGTTGTGGTCCAGGCGGAGACAACCTGTTCACCCGGTGCCGGATCTCGGTGAGCTGCAGCAGGGCGGAGTCCTGGGATCCCTGAGTGTATGGGTAGTCCAGCTGCAGGATCAGGTCCTGGATGGCTTCCGGGTCAAAGTGCACGCTGTAGCCGAGGAGCTGCATGCTGTTGATCTTCATGTAGCCAAAGTTCTGTGAGGCGTCGGGGCCGTCGGGGAGCTCCGAGTACGCCGTCTCGTTGTCCTGCGCGAGGTCGGTGCGGATCCGGCTCCGCAGGTAGAAGTGGACCGTCTCGAAGAAGGTCTTCCAGCGGTTTCCTAAAGTCAGAGTCCAGTTGCAGCAGTCCATTGGGATGTCTAGCTTGGCTTTCTCCCAGTCGGGGTATCCACCCTGGCCGACGGGCATAGTCCAGCTCTCCGAGTGGCTCCCGCCGAACGGGTTGACGGAGACGGTCAGCGCCGGCTCTAGGGTCGAGTTCTTGGTGGTGCAGACCTGCAGCGAGATGCCCAGCAGCATGTGCACGCGGCCGGTCTTCAGCCGGTTGCTCTTCAGCGTCAGGAGCATCCTCTTCCTCCAGGATGGGTCGAACCAGGCGTTGAGGTGCACGTCGTTGCTGACGAAGATCGCAGGCGCGGCGATGCGGCCGTCGTGTTTCCGCAGCAAGTGTCGCAGCTCCAGGTCGTGCAGGTCCGTCTCGAAGCCCAGGTAGGGGTCAGCCGGGTCGGGCACGGCAGGCCGGCATGCCCCGTGGCTCAGGGTGAACCCGGGGTTGCAGGTCGAGCAGCGCGTCCGGTTGTCCGGGGAGCAGGAGGCACAGCGGGGGCCGTCCCCCACCACGCAGGGGATCACAGCCTGGCAGGAGGCGTGCTCAGACAGGCACAAGCAACGCCGCGTCTCCTCCGAGTAGAAGCCCGGCCTCTGGCCTTCACGGCAGTACAGGATGGAGAGGACGTGCTGCAGCCAGTAGCCAAGAGACCTGCGAGCCGCATGACAAACAAAGAAACCCAGAGGTGAGGATATAGCAGAGAGAAACGAATCAAAGCTAGAGGGAGCAAAAAACAAAAAAACATAATTGGCGTTCAGGTGTGCAAATTGCAGCAGGAGAAACACAATGACACCACTAAACGAAACAAATGACCGTGATACAAAAATAATAGACAGCAAATGAATAATTTGCATTCTGCAATACTGATAATGGCTTTCACATTATGGAACGACCTGCTTTTAAAGGCATAAATGGCAAGAAACGCAGCCACTAATAGCTCTAAAAGTTCCAGTCAGTGGTGCAATAAAACATTAGCCATTAGCAGTAGAATATAGATAGAGAAACAAAGAGAAATGGTTCATCCATAGGGCTTTTAAATTGTAATGTACTTCCAGTGATTTTAGCAGGTGCCTTTTTGCCACAGGTTAATAAAAACTCGTCATCCTCACTGAATGAGAGCCTCCCCTCCAGAGAGATTTTCAAAGCCCACACGGGCGCTAAAACTTCACGACCTTTTGGCGGGGCACTTACCTCTCCCTGGGGGCAACTATTTTGGGTCGGGAGCGGCACCTCCTGCTGAGGCGGAAGAGGCGTTGGGCGGTGCGGCGGGCCTTGCTGAGCAGGAGGCCCACGCGACTCTCCAGCTGCCCGTAACGCCGCAGCAGGCCGGCGTCCGATCGCCACGCCTGTCGCACCGTCGAGGAGTTCAGGACGGCCAGTGCTGGCAGGCGGCCCACGAAAGCCTGGAACTCGTCTGCTCGGAAAGGACAAGGTTTGGACTGACCGATTAGCGCATACTGCTTAGGAAGCAAGGGTGGACCGACCAAATGGGAAAATGAATGAATTAAGCTGTGAATTCTGGGGACGCTCAAACAGAATTCTGCCGCTCATCGTGTGAAGTGATGAACGTGTCGTTGCACTTACCACAGTGATTTATCAGGAACCAAAATACAGTAGCAAAGGTACGCTGCATGATGCTACGATTTATAGTCTTAAATAGGTTGAAAGTCTTTTGTACCAATATCCATACAATTCTTAATTCCAATGAGTGAGCAGAGTACTGGATCTATTTTAATGTGAGATGTTCATGGTTGATGTCTGTGTTTATAGTATATTTGTTTTATGTTGATATGTAGTTCCGGGTAGCCCAAGAAAAATTGCCCCCGGTGGGACAATAAAGTAAATCGAATCGAATCAAATCAAAATAGTGCACACCTTCCACATCTCCTGTGTAAAACCCAACAGATAACATACAGTCCGTCATAAACGTTCAGAAGTCACCCCATAACTGTGTTAAAAAGGACACTTTTAGCACCTGACTCCTCAAACTCCTGGTTGGCATGTCTGCAGGCCTCCTTGGCGTGCTCCAGGGAGACCTCGTGGGTGCGGACGTCCTCGTGGGGGCAGTTGCACTGCGGATGATCCTGGTCACATTGGCACCAGCAGTCGTTGTCGTGGCAGACGAACTGACCCTCCCCGCTGCAGCCGACGTATCCCAGGGCGGCCCGTACGAAGCGGTCACGCAGGTACGCCGGGAGCAGAGCCTGGAGGCCTGCGGAGAAGAAGGGATGGGGGGGGGGGGGGGGGGGTGTTATCACGCTCGCACCACTCGCGGGGCGGGGGACTCGAGCCAGCGTGTGGCACCGCGCGTAATCGGCCGGCCAGGAGCGGTGCTTTGATGCTTCGGCGTCGGGTGTTTTCGGGTGCGTTCCTACCTTGTAACTGAACCTTGTTCTCTGGGCTGTGAACCAAAACGGAGCTGACCGAGTCAAGGTTGTCATAGTTACTGCAGCCCAGAGGGCCGGTCCTGGTCTCTGTTACCTGAAAGGGAGAGAAGGTGGAGATGTGACTGAGATGTTACGGCAAACGGCGTCTGGTTAGAAATCGTGTGAACGTCCCTGTTTAATGTCGCTGACTGTCTCAGCTGTTAAACACTAATCGTAGCATTAAATCCACATACGTTAATTGGTTTCTTATTTTTGCATCATCAGTTCATCGTTAATCGTACAATGGCAGCCAGACAACGATTCCTCCGCATTCTCCGGTGTTTAGCAGCGAGCAGCAGATCATTTCCGAGCACAATATGGATTTCAAATTAAAAACAAGGGTCTAATCCCTCGCAGCGCTGGAAAGTATAATCAAATGGATATTTATGTTATTTGTGGTCTTGCATTTAGGTCTTTCACAAAACAAACAAGACTACACATCCTAATAAATAGGAATTCATATCCAATTCAAAAGGAACAGAATGTAATTAGAGCGCATTATTGGCACTGCGGATCATTTGTTCTAAACACAACAACTGCATGATTTCCTTTGGCTATCTAGAGATGAAATATGGTGAAATATGAACCACATTATCATCAAATTGATTAGTCTATTGTCATTGCTTTGAATCATTAATCCTTGATTGGTCTATTGTCATTGTTTGAACTAATACTCCCTGTTTATAGTGCAGTTCTTAAATAAAAACATAAAGAAAACACAAAGTCAGAGCAGCAGAATCCTGAGACGTTACACGTCACTCAGCAATCCAAAAAAGAATCTGAAAAAATTCTTCAAAGTCTCACCGAAGAGTCAAGGACAAAGAGTAGGTGAGGGAGTGAGAGAGAGAGTGAGAGAGAGATAGAGCGAGAGAGAGAGAGAGAGAAGGATACGAACTTCATTATACCCCCAGCATGCTCTTGTGTTCCTCTTAATGGTGCTACAAGGAGATTCATTACAGGTACAAACTCTTCGGCAGGGTTCAGACTCACTGGCTTAATGTACAGCCACAGCGAAAGTCAAAGACCTTGAAGACTCTTAAGCTCTCATCACAGTGCATGCAAATGCACATTAAATACCCGAGAAGAGAAAAATAAGCCAGCATTAATACATCTTTCATTCCACCGATCCTTCTCCTAAGGACACTGTTATCTAGCTGTGTTTCAGATGACTGGAAAAGACACCTTTATGTCACTCATGGTAATTGTTTGTGTACACTACAGTCTTAGATTAAATGCAGAGTTCCTTCAGTCCAAATGAATTTATTCTGTTTGATGATTATTCATAATAAACTGTTTTACTTCATTTTTCAACAGCAGCCTTTTTTTTTCTTGCTGTTCAACATGAGAAGTGAACATACACAAAGGTAAGCAAAGATTGTCAGAGTTCAAGAGTTCACATAGCTAATAATAGCCAATGCAGTTTCATTTACCATACTGCTAAAATAATTAATCTCCACTAAACCTCCATGAAACATGTTAATCAGCATTCAGAGTAGTTCAACATTTTAATCTTTTATTCCCAAATGTTGAATAATACAGACAAGACTGCACCTGAATCAGGTAGCCTGAACAACCACACCTGAGTCTGGTCAGACATGTCAGGAGATATACGGAAGACAAGCGCAGTGAAGGAGTTTGGTGTGGCCTCATTCTCACACACGACCATCCTCCTACTATTAGAGCCCAAACAAACAGCGTTACTTCCTGTGGTGCAGGGGAATTCTGGGAATGGATTCCCCCTGGTCTAGCTAATGACAGCCTGCGGTCAGATCCGGGCTGAGAACTCCTTAGAAACCTGCCGATTCTAGAGTATTAGTGGAGGAAAGTCTGGGCTTTGGCTGAAGACCTCGTAGCGTGCTTTTTTAATCATTGAGCAAGTCCTAATTGTCCTTTAGACATGATCTAAGCAAACGACCAAACCACTGAACTGCAACTAACATTTCTCACACCATCCAGATGCAGCAATTAGAAATATTATTAAGAGGCGCTCGGTATATTTAACCCTTCAGGTGCTGCGGGAAGCTCAGAATGTATTTACACAAGCTGATCAGCATGGCCCAGGGATTTTTACCATTCGTTACCACTTATTATACAAACAATATACAAACAGATTTATTAAAATGCATTTATAGCTGATTATTCTCAGCAATTGGAATGTATCTTAACCTTTTCACTCACTGAAACTATTGTGGTGGCGTCATTCATTGAAGTGGGAACTACACTGCTTGTACTTTTACTTTGAAGCACATCTTTTGTCGGAAAAAAAATTGCCAGCAGTTTGTAACAATGTCAGAGGAACTTAAAGTGGTTTGAGGCTGAAATGGCCTCCTGGAGAACTTTCCTAATGCCATATGCTTCAGATCTTGCTAGTGGAGTCAGAGCTATTGTTCACACAACCCATATACTATTCTGTAAAGGTTTTCTGAAGGTCCAGAGGCACGGGTTTTGAAGTCCGTAAAAGGCATGGATCCTGTGTTTTCCTGGCCAATATCCTGCAAACACACTTGTTTGGTGTTTTAAACTAAATCTCAGTGTCTTTTGTCTTGTATGCATTACATAAATCTACTCTGTTCTACTACATTTAATATTCTCTCAAGATCTAATCTGTATTCTCTTCCATTTTTAACATCATTTTTTTTTTACCTCACGTGCAAGCCACAATATGACAACGATCATATCTGAAACCATCGTGACATGAGGTATATAAGGCACATTTAGGTCCTCGGACAAGCATATGCTCGTTTGGTACATTTATATGGCCGAACCTCTTCGTGCTAAGCCAGCCTGCTGTTAGCGGTAGCATCTGGGGCTCCACATAAGAACAGGTGAAATGAATGAGGCCTACGACTCTCTCTCTCTCCTGCATCATCATTAAAGCCCTAATTTCCACCCAAGCCTGCACGTGTTTTCTGCAGTCACCTGCTCATCCATCAGGGTGGCGCTGAGGAATCTCTCCCCTGCAGCCATCTTTTAAACACTCCTCGAAAGCGACCCAAGCGCCAGGTCTGTCCATCGGAGCTCCTCATTTTTCTCGCCGAGGATATAGTTAATAACGAGAGGAATTAGCCATTGTGGAGAGGAATATGAATAGATAAGCCGGGTTCATCCATCATCGTGATATGTGCCCCCCCGCTCCTCGTTAACGGTGCCACAATATTCAACTGCAGTGGAAAAGTAAATACCACATATAAACCTAAACCTGGGTCGAGTGTATCTGGGTTGTAAATTACTCCTGGAAAACCAGAAGCCTATTTATTCTTGGCTGATAATGTGAAAACATTTGCACTAAAATGACTACTTAAGTATCATGAAAGTAAATGTCATTATATAAATGTTCTAAACTAGGCTTTTCCCTTTTCAATGTATTCCACTTGAAATCTATTCCATTATGTTATTTAGACTACCTTATTACTGCGTACAGCTATAGTTCACTCACAAAAAGCTCATTTATTTTCATTTAGCACGAATCTTAAATAAAAAAAAAAAAAATGCTGTTTTCAAAACATGACTACTGATGCTAGGTGTAGCATGAGTGATTATCCACCGCTACGCTTGACACGTTCATTAATCTACAACAGCACGAAAGGTTTCCAAGTTTTCACACCTACACCATAATTTTTTTAAGTATTAATTTATTATTTAGTCAGTTTGCCCTCAGAAAATAGTAGGACAGCTCAAATTCACAGAGTTTCAGTCTAGTTTCAGCTTGTTCCATAATGCACCGAAGACCGAAGACACCTGGCCAAGGCTAGCCTGTCATAGGTTATGCATACATTCCACGCTTGTCTGGAAATATCATTCATCATATGCAGAAACAGGACATGTCTCGCACCTTAAGGCAGAAAGAGGACATGTGTAACACCTTAAGGCAAATGACATGGGCGCGCGGGGCCCCGTCTGCCTGCGTCATCGAGGCGAGCGCTGTACCTTAATGGCGGCGGAGGCGATCTGGAGGTGGTGGAGCTGCCGTAGCGTGCTGTCCCTGTTGATGAAGTAGGAGGCGGCTAGCTGGTGCAGGGCCTCCAGGGTGAGCGGCGGGGCCGTGCCGTTGGGGGCCGGGCTGCCGGCCGGGCCCCCGCTCAGCTTCCCCTTGTCCACGAAAATGGTCAAGGACTCTTCCCCTGGTGGACGAGAGGAGGGCGGGAACCATTAGCCCCCGCGCCGAGGCAGCCAATCAGACCAGTCACCCGCAAACCCAAACCCCTCCGTCTCTGTCCTCAGCCACCGGGAGCTCGGTGAACCCCACAGCCCTTGGAGGACCCCAGCGGGATCATCGCTCATTTTACAGATGATATGGATGCGGGGGTATCGTTCATCTTTAAATGGGTAAGAGAGGACCAAAGTCAATGGACTCTGCTGGAGGGTTTATTTAGGGAGAATGCATTTCAGAGAAAAATGGATCCAGTCGGGGGGGAGGTCTGTGGTGAATTAGGTAGGGCTTTAACTGATCTCCCAAAGGAGTCCAAATGAGGGCAGAGGAGGGGCGTTTAGTGACTGGGATATCGATCACAGGATCATCTTGGTGAGCACTGTAATTACTCTCTAAGAGAAAGGCAGCTGAGGAGTGTTCCTTTTACTGTTACAGCAGGATAACCGCCGCAGGCCAATCACGGCACGGGCGGTGCGAGCCGGGAAAGCAGACATCAATACTGGCCTCTCTCTTATTTATCTTCGACTCATCTCACTCTGCAAAGTATACTTTTAAAAATATATATTTTGAACTGTACGCTCATCTTGAAACTCCGAGGTCAGACAAGAGTACAGTTCTGGCTAACATCCCTGCACTTATGACTAACAGCCTAGTCTGTTAAAGACGAGCACTGCTTACCAAGTCAGTGTGCTCATTCTGCGTTTTTTGGGTTTATTTCATGCATTTTATAATATGCCTGTGAGACACTCCATTTCTTAGCCTCATTAAACGAAAGAGCCAGAGAGCAGTGCTACAGCGCTCCTGCCTAATCTGACACACAACATCATGTGGTACTTTGTCAAATTCCTGGAGACAAAGAATACACTTTATACTTTAATCTCAGAACCGCTAGCCCACCCTTGAAGATAGTTTGTTTTTTAGCAGAGCAACACAGTTTTGTTTTAAAAATAGTAGTAGTAGACAATCACGGACAGCATACAGTATCCAAAACTGTAAGCAAACGTGAGCTAATGTTGTTGCTTAATAGCTAAAAGGATGTGATTATTTGGTCATGCAGTTTGTACTAAGCAAACTGGTATGTATAAGCTTCCCTTCCTTGTTAGCGATACTAGACGTGCTAACTACAGTGCAAAGCTAAGGAAACAACCTTTACACATCAAACATCAAATGTCTGGGTCAATCAACGAAATCCAAGTTGAGGGCAACATGCTATAAATGGATTTTTCACCGTGCTGCACTTTTACCCGTTAAACTTCAGCCTTAAGATTGTGTTGTTAATCTTAAAACCTCAAAAATTCAGTCATTACTTGGAAATATGTAATAGCTACATTGAAGCTGACATGAAATTGTTTGGATCCAACCGGTTCTCAGAGAGGAAGAGTCCCAAGTAAGCTATACCTTCACATAAGCGCTATTGGGGGTGGGGATTAGATATTGGGGGTGGAGTTAAGATATTGGGAGTGGGGATTAGATATTGGGGGTGGAGTTTAGAAGTTGGGGGTGGGGATTAAGCGTGACTGATGAGGAAATGGCGGGAATTAGCGCTGAAGTGCCCTCAAACCAGGAGGATGCTCGTATGTCGTCTTACCTCCCAGGGTGGCCGAGACCAGGAAGTGAGTGCCGTACTTCTTAATGATGCTGTCCGTAATCCTCTGCAGGCTTGGTCGCCTCCCCAGCTGCCGGACGTTGTGGACAAAGTCTGGGTCAAAGGGCGCGACCATGCCTCGGGCCTCGGGCCTCTCAGCCACCAGGCTGTTCACCTTCCATCGGCCGAACTCCCTGTGGAGCCCCACAGGCAGAGTGGACCAATCAGGACACCTCATCCGCACCCCCCACTTTCCCGCTTCATATCGCAGTCGTGGTGTTCTGTGGAACCCCCAGGGGCAGCACAGTGTGTACCCCCCCCCCCCCCCCCCCCATCCACCCACTTTAATTTTTCCCCCGGATCTGTTCCAAACTTTGTCGCTGCATTCAGCCAACACACGCAGGGACAGGACAGGGTATTTGATTGTGCTGGGACTCCAGTGGTCTCTGCAGGGGGCCAGGTGTACGAGCCACTTAACCACACCGTAATGTTGCGCAAAGCACTCAAAATGGCTCCTGCTCAGATGCTTCTTTCACTTCGTTCTAAGAACTCAGATCTTTCTTTCTTTCACTCCGTTCTAAGAACTCAGATCTTTCTTTCTTTCACTCCGTTATAAGAACTCAGATGCTTCATTCACTCCATTCTAAGAACTCAGATCCTTCTTTCACTCCATTCTAAGATCTCAGATCCTTCATTCACTCCGTTCTAAGAACTCAGATCCTTCTTTCACTCCGTTCTAAGAACTCAGATCTTTCTTTCACTCCGTTCTATGAACTTAGATCTTTCTTTCACTCCGTTCTAGACTGACCGAGCCTTGTTCTGCCTGTATGTGCAATTACCCATGAGGCTGTTGGGTGGAGTTAGCTGATCAAATAATTACAATTTTTTAAATGTTATACTCAAGTTTCATTTGAAATGAAAAGTGTGCATTTGATTCTTTGTTGGGATGTTTTTCAAAGTTATTTCAGCGTTTGATACTTGGTACTTGCTCTGTTCTGTAATAAAACAAAAGTGTGATGCATCATATCACACCGTAATTAATCACAATGTTAGAGAAGTATGGCTTAGGCACTGCCAGCATGCACACAAGCAAACATGACAAGTTGGTTGGCTGATCTCTCCATCTCCAGATGTCTGGCAGCACGTGCTGTGGCCCCTGGGGGACTCGCATCTCAGGTTCACCCACAACTCCCAGTTTCCTCCATAAACCATCACTCTTTGCCTGAATACCAATAACACATCTCGTAACACTGTGTTTCTTAACACACCAACATGTCATATTTTTAGACAATCATGTAACATTCATAGCTAAAATAACTAGACATACTGTTCGCCTTTGCTAGTCTGAATCACCATGTCTGTCACTTATGTAACATTTATCAATGTCTACGCACTTGTGTAAAAGTTTCTAGTCAGGTGTGCAGTGTATGTGTTAAGCTAAGCACATGGAGCTTATTAAGCTTAGGAAATGAACACTAAGTACTGAACACTAGTGAGTTCACTTTTAAACGGCCTACAGACATGTACCTCTTATCAAACCATGACAGCATGGACTATCTGAGTCTTCAAGCACCAAACCACTGAGCCCTGCTGTGCAGAAGATGAATTCATATTCATTTTCACATAGTTTACTCATCGAGTTAGCGCAGTACCACTCCATATCAGAACCTCATGTGGGACGGCTCAGGAAGATATCGTTCCTTGCCGATTAAAAAGCACCAGTCCTGAATGGCTTTACCTCAGGGCCTCGAGGAAACCCATAGAATCACTTGTCTGAAGAGGCCGATCCTGGAGGTAGTAATCATGGACGGAACCGAGGGTGGCCATTACAGCCAATCAGCCCAATGACACAAGCTCTGAGCGGGTGTGGAGAGGTCTGATGGGTGGCGTCGCAGCGAGGGGCTAACCAGTGGTGGGCTAATACGCTGCTCCGCTCAAGAGCCTTCGGCACGGTCCCGAAGGCACCACGTAATCAAAAATCAGAAAGCCACCGTGTAATCAGGGGCAGAGAGCAGAGTAGAAAATGAAGATGAGGTCGAGTGGAAAGCGAAGCCAATGCTCCAATCAGAGGAGGTTGTGCTCCGCGATGGGAATATCTGGGGGAAAGGTCAAAGGCTTTTATGCAGTGATTGGGGTGGGTCCATTTCTAAACCCTGATTTAGACAAAAAAAAAGACAGCAGTAGATTTTGCAGCTTCTGGTGCCACCATTGGAATAATCACGCCTGAATCTCACCAGTTGGAACAAATACAGGATGGTGATGCAAAGTGACCCAAAATTACAGACAACAGGAAAACAACTGGAATTAGGCAATTTTCAGTGGACAGGTTTGAGTATATAACCCTGTTATCATTACAGCCTGTCTAGACATTGATACCCATGACAGTAAACACCCATGCCATCTCTCCCGCTCAGCTGAAGCAATATCGCACATGCAGTGCCGACGTCCATTAATCTACGTGCTCTGCAACAGAGTGGCAAAATGTTTTGACCTGCCCGGAAAATGTTTGAGCAGCAAAAGCCATGTGAGGTCTGTTACGACAAATATTTTAATTTAATTCAATCAACTTTAAGACAATAAATGATCCGTTTCGGGTGGCAAGGTCAGCATCGTAAAAGTTAAACGTTACGCAGTATCAGAAATTCCTCCACAACCGATGGCTGGTGATAACGGAGGGAACAGTGTGTTAAAATAAGTGGCAGAAATTTTAGAATGATCTAGAGCATTTAACCAGATTATCACCACTGGCATGTATAAAAATAACATAAATCAAACAATTATTTTCCTGTCAAGCAAGACAAGTTGCCGGTACCTGTAAATTTTGTACTTAGTTGTAAATCCGTGCTGGTAGCGCTCCGTAAACTCGGTGAACTCTTGTGCTCGGTGGAACGGACCTTTATCCGACAGCAGCCACGCGATGGGCTCAGCAGCGCGCGCACAAGCGACCACGGCCACCTGCATCCAGCAACAGCGGAGACAGAGAACCATGCCCACCCATAGGGGCATCAGGCAAAGCGGTCTAAGACCAACGCTCCGTTCCTGCATCCTTCAGCCATGCATTCCTCATTCTCCCAAGTCTCTCCCGCATCGGCTACGATTTACGGCAACGCCGAGCATTTCGCCGTTTTGTCTGTTTGTGGCGATCTCCAGGACTGATGGAGAGGGTCGCTGCTGGACTTGTGGTCCACTTTGGTTTCGAAACGATGCGAAAGCACCGGAATGCTGCTGGATCAAGCGGTCGCCAAAGCGTAACAGAGTGAAATACTATGAAAACATGTCCATGGGGTCTCCACAAACAGTCTGTCACATCAAATTAGAATAACATTCAGAAGAGTGTGGTCGATTTAACAGCGTTTCTCAGTCTCCACCACGCAGTTTTGTTGTTAGAACACGAACTAAGTTTCGGATAGAAATAGGAGAGAAAAAAGAAACTAAGGAATCCAAACTCTCACAAACGATGCATGGCAGCGCTTAAATATAAAAGATAAGACACACAGGTAAAACAGTAAACATTTCCTCCACGGTGCTCTGCTCCGTCTTGAGGACGCACTCCGGGTTGGCAATTAAAGAAGTGCACGCGCGTGTTGTCGCCAGTTCGCGTGCAGTCACGTTCATCGGCGCGCGGGGACCAGCTCGCGCAATATTTGTTCTTCTGTTTGTCTTCTGCGAGACATTCGGTCCCTCGCGCACTTCGGAAATGAACAAACTCTCTTGTTTGTCTTCCCACCCCACCTTAGCCACGACTCCTCTCTCTCTCAGCCAATTCGTCTCTGCTCACATCTTTTCTTTATTTTCTTCCGTCAACAGATTTAATCTTGTTATGAATAATTGGCTTGAGTTTTATGCTAATGTATATTGTTCGTGTACGTGTATTTTTAGTATAAAATTTTGTAATACGCTTCAGTGGTATATTGTTTTGATTATTTTTTTTAAGGAAACGATTTACACAACCAACCAACCAATAAGAAAACGATTATATTTTGTTTAAAATATTCATGGTTAATAGCTTCACGTGAATAACATAAATATGAAAACTCATTAGCAGACCATTTTTTTTGTAACAATATGTCTACACTGTTTTGCATTAAATACTTTTCTGTGTGTGGCAAAAAGCTATTTCTTTATGCAGGTGGACCCCACACAGACTTTCCTTTGTCATGCTCTCATTAAATTTGCATGGCTAGTATCCTTGAATCATGGATCGATCTTACACTAAATCTCCTAGCACGTCTCTGAGATCTGCAGACGCCTGAGGCTCACCGATGTCACGGTATTATGTGCTTTCCACAATAGTGAAATGACACCAGTCGGCTCTGACAATCTGCTCCACTGACACGTCGAGGCCTGGTTGCCTGGTTGTTCTTTTTGAAACTATTTGCATTCACAGGGCAAACGCACATGCCACGTTTGCTATTTCTGAATCTGCCATTATTTGTGTTTTAACGAGAGAACAAGAGGCAGGGACCCTGGGAAAAGGCATGGAAAGAACATGAAAGCAATAACGAGAAATATAGCGAGAGAGAGAGAGAGAGAGAGAGAGAGAGAGAGAGAGAGAGAGAGAGAGAGAAGATGCAAAGTGTTCTCCTGGGGCTAAAGCCTCATATAGACTCCAGTCTTGTGAACCTTTGTTCCAGTCTTGGGAACCTTTGTTATCATTGTGCACAGTATTTGAAATGCTCCTCTACCTCCGCCCTTCGTCTCGTGAACGCCATCTCATTCCTTTGCCATTTATACCACCCCTGTGCTCTTACTTAACCCTCCAAGTGCTACCCCCTCCTACCCCCGGGGCAAGCTGAGAGCAGGGAGCTTCTACTGCGTCTCTGATGTGTGGGTCACACGGTCTGTCCCAGAGCTTGATGGGGATTCCTGGGACCAGACAGGCACATGTGGAGGCTAAAGGACCCACACTACTCTCCCTGGCCAGCTGAGGTGTGAGGAAATGGGGTTGCTGAAAGGGACATCAGTGTGTGTGTGTGTGTGTGTGTGTGTGTGTGTGTGTGTGTGTGTGTGTGTGTGTGTGTGTGTGTGTGTGTGTGTGTGTGTGCGTGTGTTTCACATGCATGTGAAAGCAAGATGCTGTTAACCTACATCACATCAGTGCAAATGTGCTGTAATGTCTTTTTTGCAAAATTTATATATATATATTCTATAACACACAGGAGTGCCACCAAGCTGTCAGACACACATTTGCATTCAAATGAGATGCATGCAGTTGTTTGCTGGGCCCATGGTTGCCAAAGGGCAGTGACTAATGCTACCTCACGAAGGCTCCACTAACCCCGCAAACATATGGCATGCTGATTAACGATTACTCACTTTACTGACCTTCATAATGATCTTCACTTACTGGAACAACTGCCAAGTGATCAGCATGTTCAAAAGTTTACTGATGAAAGCTTGTCACCGTTTTAAAACATGTCGTAGGGAGTTTCACGAGTTTTACACTAGCTTCCGTTTTAAATACATTTTAAATGGCATTGTCATGGAGGGAGGCAGGACTGTTTCGGAAGGACATCTTCACCCGGTCATTCTGACAAGTCAGAAGACAGCTATTCCAAAGTTGGATGGTCATAATGATCGTATATCTGTGCAATAATTAGGCGCAGGTTTGTGAGTGGCTGCAAAGGGAGCTTGCAGAGTTTTTGTTTGTTTGTTTGTTCTCCTGTTTTGTCACTCGAAAGCAGCCTCACGCCGAGCTGACAGCCAGGCCTTTGAGGTTCATATTGAACTGATGTTCAAAGCTTGGTTTTGCACATGCCTGCTGAATTCACCGGTGCTGAGACACAAACACAAAACACCTTGTTTTGCAGAATTTCACATCCCATTTCACTCCGTCTGTATCTGCACTTGGTAATGTTCATTACTATGTACAGCGCATACCTTTATTGGAGTGGTTATTACTGTTGTTGGTGCTGCTGGTGATGTTAAATGAAATGACCAGAAGACACGCTAGCAATGTTTTTCCCCCCCAGTCTCTCTGTCTTAGTGCAGCTTCATTTGCTAATGTTACGGAGTGGAAATGGCTCAGCCAAGAAATGGACTGTTGTGCTTGCCGTACTATTTTTAGAGCACCTCGGTGCGTGGCCTTTCCGTGTCGAAGCACGTTTGAATGAGGGCGGGTTGACCCAGAATGTACTGTCATGGGCACGGCACAAAGAGAGGCCAGAGAGATGCCAAAGAGAGGCCACAGGCCATTCCTCTCTTGGCCGTGAGCGAACTATTCTGTACAAAGAAGAAGCTTTTCTTTTTCTTTTTTTTTATTGGGGGGGCAGGGGGGGGGTCAACCAATGCAGACCTTTCAACAGCATTTTAGTTTTAATGGGTGTTGATGAGCAATCTGCACTTGGAGTGTGGAATGTGTGGAATGTGTGGACTGTTCGGAATGTGTGGAATATGTGGAATGTTTTGGATTTGTGGAATGTTTGGAATGCAATGCTGAACTCTTCTATTTCCTCCCTCTGTCAAAATTAATCCAGTGTACACAATGGCTTCGTGAGTCAATTGCCTTACAGGCCACCTGTTGGGACCGAGAGGCCACGAAGCAGCATGCTCGAGTGGTGAAGGGCGTACATTCTCTTTATATCACCTGCAAGATCACACCATTAACAATATCACCACAGCTAATTGCTAATATCTGTTGAAAAACATTCAGTGCCCAAAGCAACCCGTTAACCTGCAGTTGCAAGAAATCAGAAGGGCTGTATGGGTCTCTGTAGCTCCACAGCGATCATGCCAAGGTCAGGCATGAGTTTAACCACCGCAGCTTCTAACCGTATGACATGCGAGGTTCACTGGCACCAAGTCTTTGTCTTGCATGGTATTTTATAGTGAATCACATAATAGTGAAAGGGATATTTAACGAAGCGCACAAGCTCCAGAGCGGTATCAAGCTTCACCACTTAGTTTTGCCCTTAGGCTGTGAGAGCTACTCATAAACACTAATAAATTCTTAACTGGTTATCTGACTAAACTACAACTAAATGCTACCATTGCCTGATACTTAAGAGCAATGACTCCACAGTCAACATAACAGTTGTTATTACCAAGTTTCATTATTTAAAAAGCAAAGAACCCTTTTCCCTCTTTTTTTCCATATAAATGGAAATCTTTTTTAAATGTGGGCCTTTGACACGTCAAAAAAATGTGATCATATTTAAAATTCAGATCCTTTGCTGATTATTATTTGATTATCGTTGATTAGTATAATCATAGGCCATCTGGTAGTCTTATGGGCAGAATATAAAAAAAGGAATTGCTCGAACTAGCTTGTGGTCTGCAGCGAGTCTGGAGGTGCATATGTAAACAACAAATTTGTTGGGAAAGTGTGTGTAAACAATCAAGTCCAGCGATTAAGTTCCGTTATCCAGAACAGTGTAAACACCTACGTATATGTTAAAAAATGGGAGGGTTGAATCGTTCAAAGAAAGGAGCCACAATGAAGCCCACAGGCGCAAATGGGATCTGTGCTTCTTGTGGCCGGTCAGGGTGAGAGCTGTGGGCGGGGAGGCCTTGCGCAGATGCCCCCTCCGCTCCCGGGACTGTGGGAACAGCCACGAGGTCTTTTTGTTCAGACGAGTCCCTCTAAAACTACCCAGTACCCTCACTGGAGCCACTTGCATGCAAGTACCAGAGCCTGGCACCGCCTGCAGAGATCCTCCTGTGTGGAGGGCAGTAAGAATGTTACGCTGCACACGAAACGTCTGCTGCGGCGGGTCCTTCGAGTTTAGCCCCGCCGTTAAGACCGCAACAGCTTCGCTGGTTAAATGTTGATGAAAATAAATGTAGTGGGAGAACACATTTTGTTCACTTCAAGGCCAGTCACTCCTAAGCATGCGTTTTTTTTTTTTTTTTTCCTGTAGCTTCTAGTGACCTATAAGGGCTAGTGATCAGTAAACTGAATATTACAAACTATATAAAATTTTCTTTTACCAGAGTTTTGTGCTGGTTTATACAAGCTGTAAAGTAGAAGCTGTTATTTGCTCTTGGTTATTGTGTTTTGCTCACAAATGAACCGCTGAGTATTTTCACATTTCGCTAATCCACATGGTGTTTCCATTGTGTCCGCGAGGATATCGCTGCTTCCGTAAACAGTATTGGCGTGTTTGTCGCGTGGCTAATGTCACGCGCGGTGCAGAGCCGCAGGAACACAGAGCTCTCACCTTTACTTCACAAATTTAACTTTTGAGGTCATTTCAGGCCCAGCGTCCTGATGCCAAAGTCCAACTTTTGTGCGAGGAATGTGAAATAGGCTATATGAAATGTGAAATATGAGCCTTTTTATGTGACACACCAGTAAAAAGTAAAGGCCACCCTTTCACCTACACTGGCGGACATTTTGTTCGGGCTGGTGTGGGGTGTCTTTCTGGTGCCAACGTACACCCTGGACACCTCCCGAAGTTGCTTGACTGCGGGTTCTGCTCATCCACTCGTGCGTTGCCCCCATCTCCAAGACCTGCCAGCGCAGATTGATTTCACTTGCCTAGGTATCCTTCCTCGGAACGGCTATTCCGTCCACGTTCACTTGATTGATTTTATCATTTTTATAATAGTCTAAGACGCCTCTCAGGGCATCTGTGAGGTCATGTTGTTTGCTAGATCCAGAAGAGTTCCTCGTTGCTAATGCATTTTAATGATAAGATGCTTAGAATGAGGAAGACTAGGGCTTTTATTTTGCCTGTGACCCTGAACCCCTTTGAGCTCCTGTCACTGCAAACCCAATAGGGAACATCATGTCTAAACATCTGAAGCAAGTATGGCCCTCATACAACATCTTGATGCTCTGAGCATAGTGTACAGAACGTACGTGTTCGTCTTATGACCGCTGGGATTTATTTGGTGTCCGTCTTAATAGTAGTCGTTTTGGATCTAAAAATAGTCAGATCTCTGTAATGAACATCATTATGAAAGACAGTTGATGCATGCTGAAGTTTCCACGGTGATCGCTGACCAAGTTAAGCGAATATGCACATGTCAGACTCCCAATCATCAATTATGCGTTCTATCAATTATGCACCAGTTAATCCTTCTGAACTGTCCGCTGATGCATGTTCTTAGTTAAACATTTAAAGTTCCTGCAGTTATTCCCAATCTTTCTTCAGTTAGTCATTCACAAAGTCCCAAATCCCCGTGCTGGGATGAATAATTAACCCTCCTCAGTGATGGAGACTGTAAGAAAACATGAAACCCAGTCAGTTATCATTAAGGGATATGGTGAAAATTTTGAAAATCTCCTCTCAGCAGGAGAGCCGGAGTCATTACAGTGGGAGCTCCACACTGTTCTGAGAACAGCTGAGTGCAGAGTGTGAGTGGCACTTCTCACCGGTGTTGAGGCGTAACAGATGGAAAAGTATGGAGAAAGCAGTCAGGTGATCTGCGCAAGAGACACAGAGGGCAAAAAAAATGAGTCATTGGTTTGCCAGAGATTCCCAGTGGTTCAAGTTAGAAATGTGCCAACAAACCACAGTGCATCCAGTGTAGACATATTGTGTCTAGAGGCTGTAAATGTGTTTGTGGCTTTATTTTCTGGTCTGAAATGTATCGTGTGCACTTATTGTCTTCTTTACAAAGTAGTTAGTGGACCAGACTGCCCTTTCTGATTAAATAGTGTCAAATAATATGTCTGAATAAGACAGGGGGAAGGGGGGGGGGGGGGGGGGGGGGTTACTTTCAGAAATTGCATGTCAGGTAATTTCATATTCTGAGCACAATGCTGGAATGATGTTAAAGGTGGAGTCCTTAAAAGTCAAATATAGTCTGGAGTGCTGTTGTTAAGTGTGAAGAACTCTGTGATACTGCTTACTACATCAGCAAGTGATTCCTCCAGGCAAAACACTCAACAAAGAAAGTTCATTCGCGCTCTCCCACAATTACTAATATGAAGCACTGATCATCTTAAAGCCCATCACCCTGTCAGAACCCACTGTTTAACCTTGTTTAATCTCCAGTGCTGGTGTCCTTGCCCCGCGTTTGAAAAGATGGAGCAAATAATTGAAATCCCGTGCAGGTAATTACCAAGCTGCCATCAAAGCATGTAAGATCTTTCCCTTTGTGGGCCCGGTCATTATCTGTGGTAAAATGACGGCGAGTTGGGGAATGAGATGGGTTCTTTATTATGTAGTGTCATCTTTGAGGCACACGGGTAAAATCACTACCATTCACTATAAGCCTCCCCTCTATTGCCAATATCATTAATCATTCAAGCCCAGTTACAAATGACCATGCTCCTGTAGCAAAAGCTCTATTGTAATCTAAGTAGTAATTTACCCTGTACTAAATAAAAACCTAGTGTCTAGGGATCGGGGATTTAAGGAGTGTAGGGTGATGTCATTTAGTCTGCATTATGAAGATAATGAGGGACATTTTCACAAGGTTTACACCTACTGAAAAAGTAAATGTCTGGATTAATGCTTTTATTGCAAACGATTATTGTTCCATTATGAACATTGAACAATCAAACCACGTCAGTAGAAGATGAGGCGGGTACACCAAACAGCAGTATTACCGCACAAGTGTATTCAGGAACTTAAGCCACCAGCATTCGCCACCAACAGAAAGGGCATGGACCTAGCCTAGCTAGATAACCTAGCCTAGCTAGATAACCTAGCCTAGCCAAGATCTGATTGTTATTGGCGACTCGGAGAAGTCTTTATCTCTGCACCCAGACTGTCATTAGATGCAAAAACAATCACTGTGATCTGGCCTGAAAGACCGTAAGCATGGATAAATGGTTTACTGCAGACTTTGGCGTATGAAGGCAGAGATAGTGCGCTCTGCTTTCTGAAATGCCTCAGGGGCACCACGAAGCATCTCCCACGCGTCGCTCGGATCTGGGAATAAACACGTAGCTTGCTGCTTGAATGCGAATGGTAACTTTGAAGAACTTGCTATAAGTTTTTGTCTGCTTTGTCCTAGAAAATTTTTTTATTGCTTTTATCACAGATTCCTGAATATGGGGTCATGGATTAATATTAGCTCCTTTAATATTGTTAAACATCTGCTTGTTTTCAATGGCTCCGGTACGTACGGCCTGTAAAAAAAAAATCACTGTAAATAGCATTTCATAAACTGAGGAATCTCCCTTTAATGTAGGTGATTTCTTTTGTTCATTCAAACAAGCTGATTACAGCAGCTTGGCATGTCGACCTTCACAGACCAACACCGAAGGCACATTTCAAATGATCAATACATTTTACTCCATTAGTTTTGGTTTTTTTTTCCCTCCTCCCTCTTTGTCTGTTACATGCTGAGGCAAGACTTTCCTTTTGAAGCGTCTTTCTTTTCATTCCGGCAATTTAGTAAGTGCTCTGGACCCATTGATGTTGTGTGTATTGTGCCCCGCTGGGTTTCTTGAAATGCATTGTAGTGCTCTTACCCCTGCAACAGTGTCTCGTAGCAGGTTCATTACTTGACAGTGTCTCAGCAAAAACATTCCTTGTAGAGAGTGAAACACCTCAGCCCAGGTGCACATTTAACTTTTTTGTGCTGATTGAGGGTCAGTTTCCTGTGCGCTTTGTTCATTCGTAGCTATTACAAGGGAAGCTGCAGTGCTGGTTCAAAATCAGCATAAAAACGACAGCCTGCACCAGCAACGCGGTAACAAAGCACTGTGGGAAATACTTCATTATCGACCGTTTATGAGGACACACCGACTGAGAGACACAAATGCCAGTTCTGATCTCTAGCCAGAACGTGTGAATGAGCTGTTTTCACGCCAGAATATTTTTGGACAGCTACACTCATACATCTCTCACACTCTCTCAAAAT
Source organism: Brachyhypopomus gauderio (assembly GCF_052324685.1). Classification (NCBI taxonomy): domain Eukaryota; kingdom Metazoa; phylum Chordata; class Actinopteri; order Gymnotiformes; family Hypopomidae; genus Brachyhypopomus; species Brachyhypopomus gauderio. The sequence continues at coordinate 21,388,207 of NC_135224.1, read as the reverse complement.
CATGTTGGCAATGAAAAAAAACAGTTTTACTCCTCAATCCACCTTTGTCGTCAACATATTTAAATGTGGGATGAACGGCGTTATAATGTACTAATACTGAGAACTGAGCTAGCCATCAAAGTCAGCATCTAGAACTTTCAAGGTGGTTCAAAGCTGTGAATTGACTGATAATCGACTACGAGCCCAACAGTAATCCCACAGTATCTGATTCAGTTTGCAAAGAACTCATCAAAACCATAAAATTGTGCATTTTTCAGTTGACTTTTTTTTTTTTTGGAATTTATTTTACATGGTTTCACCACTTTGCCTGACTAAGTGATACTAGAGGATCATGCAAGTTAATTAATAAACCACTTAGTAGTATTAAGATTGAGTGGTTTGCAGAGGAAGTGACTGAGAATTGTCTTGAGGAGTGGCTGTACGTAATCCTACATATGAATCTGTTTAGGCCACTATTTCAAACACTGTCTGATAGCAAAAGCATATTAAGAGAAGCCACTATACAAATAGCCTGTTACTTGCTGTCAAAATGCTGAAAAAGTTCTATTGATTTGAGACATTTTGTGGAAAGCACTGAGATTATTATAATGTTTACAATAATTATTATTGACTCCATATGTAATAGCATTTAGTAAATGGCTATTGTGATGGCTGTGATGGTGTGAGGACACCACAATATGACAATGTAAACCTCTTAGCAAGTGAAAATTCTTTTAGATAGCATTACATTGGCACATTTCTGTCATAATCGTGCAGGACATTCAAAACAAATGCCTTTATCTGCAATGCGTTTATGTAAAATAATAGAACTAAGTACACAACTTCAATAGTCACTCTTTGTCCTATGAAAAGAAACCGTTGGTGTTACATCACGCCCTCAGATGCATCTCTTCTTTAGCTCTGTGGATCACTGTCTAACATCCAGAGGAGCTGTTTGTCTAGACTGGTCCGAGACCGGCTTTTACGTTTCTGTAATAAACAAACTGTAGGGGAAAAACCGATCCTAGTCCAGACTGAGAGGGCAGCTTCAAACAGGAGCGACCCCATTCAAGCCGGCCCACGCTTCAGCCTGACAGCTTCTGCCCGGAATTCCTCAGAGGAGGGCTCTCGTTCCGATCCAACCGTTAAAGCTGGGAACATGACTGGAGAACACGACATTTCGCCTCCCCAGACACACGCGCCATATATCGCGTGTTATTTTCGCTTGAATGGTACTGACAAATTTACATCCCGCGTACGCCCACGACCCCCGGGAGAGCGCGCGTGCCTGCGCGCGTCGCAATCTCTCCATGGCGAAGTCAGAAACGTGCCAAGACGAGCCAGGCCTCAGCTGGTATGACTAGTCTCATACACGAAGCCAACAAAGAAAAATGATTTCTCTATCGCTCTGCCTCACTTTTTCTCCACACACAAAAAAAATCCACTGCATCTGAAAGTAAAGCCTTCATGGTAACAAGAAAACTTGCAATTACCTGTACCTACGTTAACCATGTTTACTTGTGTCATTTCTTTCATATAGCTACTGTTATGTACTGTGAGCATGCATAACTCCAGTGAACAGCCAAAACTGCTTTTTTTGTCCTTAATCCTAATGTAGACACTCCCCCGGCCTTCATTTCTCTTAATTTAACTCTTCTTTTTTTCAGCACTACATTTCACGATTGTTTTCTGCAGAATTAGCATTCAGTATTACAAAATCAGGCATCGGTAAAAATGGTCCAGTTGAGGAAGTAAGAAAACCCTCTTAGGTTGGCAAACCAAGCCAGCACATATGGGCCAGACTTATGCATTTCTACTGCCATCTGCTCGTCTGTGTCAACATGGCAGTAATAGCAATTCTCCTCACCCTCCTAAACATAATGTTGAGTTATTTCCTGAGAGAGACCTGACATGAATGAAATGCGATCTGGGGCCCCCCTTCGCTGAGTGGACTACTGATCTGGAATCAGGTTCAGTCTCTGCCACTTACTGACTCTGTGTGTATTTGGAAATGCGGAGAAATTATGCCAGAATTGTAAGTTCCCAGGAGGCCGTGCGGACATTCCGTCTCGCGAAACTTCGACCTGACCCGGAAACATTGCAAATCAATACCTGACCTTCTCCTACTGCTTTTAAATAAACCTCCCCCTCTTTTGGGGTCATGAAATAGTGGGACGGAGCGGGAAAAAGAACAGGCGGCGAGCTGAAAGGACCGAAATGCGCCAGGACGAGTGTTTTGAAGCAGTCGTCTGTTGTCTGATCAAGTCCGTATCTTAATCTAGGCTGCACGCTGTTTCCTCCACATCTCCGTCTCGTAGCCTGTCTGCGTCTGTCTGCTGAGAACTCTCTGCTGGTTTTGATGTTCAAAAATCCTTTGCACTTCACTCAAATGCATAAGAGAGATGATATTACCACATACAGTAGCAGTCAAAGGTCTGGACACATCTGACTGAATATATAAATGTATGTCTTAAATAATTTTTAATCTATTGCTTTATGCATAATTTGTTTCTAAGACAAATATTAAACAGATTTCCAAATAAAAAATAAATAAAACAGTAAAACAAATAAATCTAAAATGTAGATTTTAAATGTAACCTCAGTAAGTTACATTCATTCAGAACTTCAGTCCCTCACCCATAAGCGATCGTTGTACGTATGAATTTCTAGATGACATCATGGCCGCGTCATGAAGCTGGTGATGATCACACCAAGACCAGCGTTGCCACCAGAGATTTCTGCTTTGAGAAATCTACGATCTCAGACGGTCGACGCTTATTTAACACAGAACGATCACGTATGTGTTATATTGACATTTTAGTAAACATTAACAATGACTTGGTGGGTTCAAACTTTTGACTGGTACACGTATTTACTCCTGTGCCCACTCACCGTGCATTTAATCAGAAATATGTATTTCTATACATATAAGTTATTACCCACACAGTGTTTCAAGGCTCTTGCGACGTGGCTGTATGTGATGAACTTGGGTCAGGGTGGAAGGGACAGGCTACAGTCCAAAACTGTGCACCGTTGAGATGTGCAGACCCAATAAAGTGACCAGCGAGTGTAATACTGAAAAAGGGAGTGTTGTGTGTGTGTGTGTGTGTGTGTGTGTGTGTGTGTGTGTGTGTATGTGTGTGTGTGTGTGTGATATCTGTCACGTCTAGCCCCGCTTTCTCTTCCGGCTTTCTTCTGCTCCTGCACTCTCTGGTTTAGCTCAGCGTCTCTCTCTCGTCTCTGTCTCGTCTCAGTACCCTGACGCTGCACTTCGAATTCTAAACAAGAAGTATGGATTCGATTAAGTGGTCTCTCAACACAGTTGATACCCAGGAGTCACGGGTCGTGAGAACCCACATGTCTGGACGGAACCTTCTCAGCTGGATGTGTGCTCGAGTCGTGGGCGACGTGGCGTGGTTTGTGTCTTGCGCCTCTCTCCCTGGAAGATGTTGAGGACGTATATCTATTCGAAATTATTAGAGTGGGGTCAGTTATCGAACGCCTGCAGATATTGCCCAACATGATTGTTATGATGGGTAAAGCTGTCGGAACACAAACTTTAACTATTAGTAAAAACATCGATTTGATCATAGAGAGGCTCACAGCTCTACAGGCGAAGTTGGATCAGTTCGGAGACCGTTGACTTCAGAGGAGTTTCTCGTGCTCAAAGTGGACGGGCTTCTCGCTAAATGTAAATGTATCTACATTTGTCGCCCAAACACAACTCTTCCTGAAGGTCGTCGTCTTGGTTACCTGCTCCTTCCCACACATAGAGACTGTCGGAGGTTGGCTCTCGCTTTCCACCGCAAACTTTGACACAAAAAACTGTAACAGACCAACCTTATACCTCATGATCATATTTATTTGTCTCATTCCTAATGTTTATCTCTCTCTCTTTATCTCTCTCTCTTTCATCTCTCTCTCTCTGTCTCTTTCAGACACTGCGGCCACTCTGGGTTCACGGTGCTTTAAACTGTCATTTGCCAAATTTGGCATCAATAAAGGTATTCATTAATTCAAAGTAGGTGTTACTGAAAAAGGGAATGATGTGTGTGTGTGATATCTGTCACTTCTAGCCCCGCCCCAACCTGTTACGTGTGTTTATGCAGCTATGTGGTTCTGTCTGTCACATCTAGTCCCTCCTGGTGTTTTGTAACCCTAACCTCCTGATTATCATTCCCACCTGTGTTGTGGTTCCTCATTCAGTCCTGTGTATTTAAGCCCTGAGTTGTGTAGTCTGTACTGGTCATTGTTTAAATGTACAGCTCCGTGTGGTGATGGGTTACTTGTTAAATATTACGGTTTGTGTTTTTGTGTCCAAGTATTCGTGTTGGGTATGATAATGTTATGGATTCCCTCTCTGATTTGACCTCTGCTTGTTTAACTGACCCAGAGTTCGGATTACCTTCTATTAAATTTCACTCTTCTCAGCGTTTGCATCTGCGTCTTCGCTGCCCAACGCCTGTAGCTGCAAGGAAGAAACAGTTTATAAAGTATATTCAACAAGGTAATAGTATCTTGGTCAAAAAGAAAAAAAAACATTGCAAACACATCCTCACGAGTACAGTAGCTGTCTTCAGATTACACACACCTGCACACTAGCTATCTTCAGGTGTACAGTAGCTGTCTTCAGGTTACACACACCTGTACACTAGCTGTCCTCAGGTGTACACTAGCTGTCCTCAGGTGTACACTAGCCGTCCTCAGGTGTACACTAGCTGTCCTCAGGTGTACACTAGCCGTCCTCAGGTGTACAGTAGATGTCCTCAGGTGTCTGTCTTGGTTTGAGCTCATGCCGACAGCTGTGCTACAGTGCCGACCCCTGACCTGCTACGTTCCAGGTTCTTCAATGTCCACGCGTGACGACACGTGTGTGATTGATGCCCCAATCAGTCACGGCGACACATCAACTGGGCCATTCCACACCCGTGTCCTTCATCCGTCACCGACACCGTGTTACCGGGGCACTGAGTAGATTCAATTTCAGCCATATCGAAGGCAACACTTCCTTGGGGAACGCGTCCCGTCAAGAACATTTACAGTAACCGGACCACAATACTATATCTCTCCAACCTCATTTTAGATGTATAATGGGAAAGAAGTGTTATAAAATCCATTTTTGGTTTATAGGGTGCGCATTTCTGGGAAATGGCTGCCGGACAGCTACGTTCCCTCCAGTGATGAGACGTGACTTTGAGGTTCTCTGTGTCCTTTACTGGACCACTGGCTACTGGTTATTGGAGCTCAATTATGTGGAAAAATGTAATGGCTAAACTCAATAGTTTAGAACAGTGGGTCTCTCCATTCTAAAATGGATGAAACAGAACCATCATCTCCACTACAAGTAACATGCCCACAGACATGTCTACACAAAAACATATTAGTGTGCATTACAGTTTTATACTACTCTCTTCTTTGAGGCTTATTTTATGGAAATGAAATTAACTAAATGAATCATTACTGTCTTCTAAAGAGACATGGAATAATTTTCCAAGCTCAATGATTTTGGACATTTCGACTCTGTAAAGTTTATCTGCTGTTGAACATTGTCGGCATGAACACGTGATACAACTCAAAGGCATCTGGTTCAGTCACTGAGGGCTACCTCATTTTGTAGCTTTGACGAGCTTTTTAAATGTTTTGTTACACATGTTTGTATAAAAATTTCATGGTGTGTGAACGTTCCTGTTGTCAGGTAAACATTTCCTCTTTTCACTTGTGATTTATAGTACCAGCACAGACTGAAAAAGTTATGTGACCTTTTACATCAAATGACTACTTTTTGTCTACAGTTTTAACTACAATTTTATGAAATAAGTATCCTTATGAAATAAATATTTGTGGTGGTTTGCGGATACAGGGAAGGAGGTAGCTGAAAAAGTATGAAAATCTTCTTCAGTTGAGCTCAAAGACCACAGAGGCAGCTTGAAGCCTCTTCTCTAGGATTAAGGGCTGGCATTTGTGAGCAGTGCGTTAGCTACTACACGTAATATATTGATCATAGTCTGTGCCCAACTAGCCCTCACAAAAAAACTGCAAAATCATGGCTTGGAAAAACGTACCATATCCACCGAAAGAGAGACGGAGCACTCACACCTCATGTACAATTACTTGTGATGGTCCTCCGTAAAAATATGGACGGCATTCTGGTTGCCAAGGCTCTTTTTATGAGTCTGTAAAAACTGCCATCTGTCATGGAGGACAGGCTTCGTGGTGCGATCGGCTTTTGAGTGTCACTTATTCAAAAGCGAGAGACATGACCGGCCTGGCTTCCTGCACAAAATCTCTCATATTTGAGCCGCACTCTCTCGACAAGGGGCTGTGTGTTTTCTACCTCAGATGATGCATCCGAAATGCACGCACGCTTACACCGTGACGGAGATGACAAAGCTACCGAAAATAATGGAAGGTTCTCAGCAAAGAAAACATGCCGGTTTCATTTCTAGCAAACGATCATAAAAGGGTACTGTTAGTGATTAACATGCAAGCATCACATCAATATGTCTAAAAACAAAAGAACCATTTTCTTGTGTCACAGAGTGACTGCAGCACAAAACTGTAATGGCCGTTAACAACTGTAGGATGCAAACACAAACACACACACACATACACACACACACACACACACACACACACACACACACACACACACACACACACACACACACACACACACACACGCACACACACACGAGGCCTAGGATAGAATGACCCTTCTACCTGCACCTGGGCAGGGAGCGTCTATTTCTGACAGTGTTGGGGGGAGTGGTGCTGGCTGTAGTCCCACTCTTGTCGATCATAACCAGAGCAGAGCTCCCCTCAGCCGGCGTGCGGACCGATCTGTCTCCGGGCCGTGTCTGCGTTTGTCCGCCGTCTCGTTCCCAGCACGGCAAGGTCACGCCTGTCCATGTGCTTGTCTAACACGCACACCCACCAGATGGTCTCTCCTACAATGAAGAAAAAAAAGAAGGAAAAAGAAAAAAAGAACGACGATTTAAGGGCGAATCGGAACGACGTTACGCCGCTCCCATATTAACACTGTTGTATGGTCAGGGAGTACGTTTTTGTTTTGTGTAAACAGCTGCTTGGCTTGCATGAGATCAGTCGAAGAGGTTCGTTATATTTTAGGGACACCTGTGAGATGTTCATTCATATGTAAGACGTGTCAGAGAAGTGTCAGAGCACTTGAAAGGAGACGGCACTATTTGTTCTTGGGGCTTTTTTGTTTTTTGACTCTCTGAACCATATCGCCTTGGCGACGCAGCTCGGAGCGACGGAGAACACCAGAAGCAAAAGCAAGGAATCGCAATGTTCTGATCCCACAGATGTGCACATGAACCCAAACATCAAGGAGAAGGTCTGAAAGGTCATTCCCGTGTCGACCACTTCCGTATAATAAACAGTAAAATGGTGTAGCATTCAATGCGGTGAAATGGATTTCAGCCATTAATGTTTATCTGCTATAATCAAATGTTTTTGTTTTGGGTTTTATTTTTAATAAGGTGCAGTGCTTCGAGAATAAAGCAATCCTTCAGGGAGATTAATGAGCCTGTTTTGAGAGGGGAACAACAGCTCTGGCATTGGGTGGCCAAACCACATGTGCATTGTGGTGTTGGTCTGACAGGCACTGCCTGCTTGCCACAGACATGTATAGATTTTTCACTTAAGTGGCAATCTGGCCTCCTACGTTCACCGTTTCAATGTCACTGGCAACAAAGTCGGCTGCAGGTGCCGCGGAGCAGGTCCCACGTGGTCGTGTGGGGCGTCCCGTGCCACCTGGAGAGATGTCGGGAAAAGAGAAGCCTGTCAAGCCACAATAAGGGGCAAAAGACGGAGGAGGTGTCATAGCGCCGCCCTGCTGGCCGGTTGCGGCATGCGTTTCTCGGGGCACGTGGCGCAATCGCAGCTGCAGCGTCCGAGAGGGGACAGGAGGCCCCGTGACCCCCAGCCGTCACTCTCCGGGTCGCCCCTCGCCTCCGGGCGCGACACCTTTGATCCAGCAGCGGACACGGAGCAGCAGGCGTCTCATTACGCCGCGCTCCGGGAATATTTCCCGTCAGGCTGGAGCGGATCCTGAAATCTGTGGTGAGGTGTAACCTCGAATAGAATGATCTTACCACAGAAGTGAAACTCAGCAATGACCATATTGCCTCCTCAGTCAGCTGATCCATTGGTATTCTCTAGTAGAACAGAGGGCAGAGCTCTGAGCTGATATTACATTTGAAAGAAGTGCAGCCCACTTCTGCAAATGTATTTAGCTTTAGTCTAATTCAGGCTTCCCATTAAAGAAATGACTTCCGCACAAGTGTGCTCTAATAATCTATTCTTACTGGCATTATTGTATAAACCCAGCCGTGGACACTCAGAAAGAATTTTTCAAAAAGAAAACATCAGACAAAAAAAAAGTGGAATAAAACGAATGCATAAAAGTAAATAAAACTTCACAAAACGAACTCTGTGTTCATTTCTATCCAGGTGGACCCACATAAATACTGTAGGTGTTAATTCAACGGTGGGGTCCCCGCCGTATGTGCGATTACATTGCAGCTTAGTGCTGTGGGTGACATATTGATGTTGATGTTGGGCTTGGCGTGGATGTGGAGCTGAGGAGTGGGAGAGTGAGGTCGAGGAGACGCCGAGCCTTAGGCAGGCACTCTGGTGTGGCAGTAATGAGCCCCGGGAATACAGGCTCGGTGCAGCTCTCTGAGAGAGAGCGAGAACTGTATTACAGTTAATGAGTCAGGAGGGAAGGCAGAAACAGGCCAGGAGACAGCCGGAGAGAGTGATGTGTGAGAGAGAGACAGGCCAGGAGGAGTCGGAGAGTGAGACAGCAAGCGGGAGAGTGAGAAATGTACTGTGTGTGGGCATGTGTGTGCGTGAGAGAGAGAGAGAGAGAGAGAGAGGGAGAGAGAGAAAGAGAAACAATGACACAGGAGAACTGTAAGATGGTTATTATCAGGGGAGTTGCTCTGTCGGCTGAGTGTGAATATGAGGAAAAGGTCACGAAGGAGATTGGGATCACAAAGGTCATCTTGGCAGTTATTAGATCTCATGGGATAGCATCACTGCGTGATGGCTTCATGCACTAAAAACACTTGATATTAGCCCCCCCTTCCAAACTCCTAGTGTTGACTTTTGCATCTCGGAGATATTGCTCATTCATATTTTACAGATTGTTGTATAAAACCCTAATTCTGCGAGTTTGAACATGGCCCACAGAAGAAAAGGTGGCACCTTTATATATTACATATAATGCCATTGGCACTTAATGTAATGGTGTGGAGATTAACACAAGTAATTCAAACTTCTGTCTGAATCAAGGATGACTGATGAGGTGGATGATGCTTCCAAACAGACTTAATGTACCAATACAGTTTTGATACAATGATTTATGACTCATAAATGCTAAAGCCTTTCGTGTTAGTTAAGGACACCTTAAAATGAAATGTTATCTATAAAACTACTGCTTCAGAACAAATCTATGACTACAAGTTGGAAAATCAGACATCTATGATGTCAACCACAAGGCTAAAGGTAATTTCTTTATTTACTGGTTGGCTTGGTTTACTGCACGGACGTAATTTTGGGGGGGGACGGGGGGGACATGTCCCCCCCACTTTTTCAAAAGCCGGCTTTGGTCCCCCCCAGTTTTTACGGTTAAAACCAAATATTTAAATAGCTACGAATCCATGTCCCCCCCACTTTTGAAATCAAAATTACGTCCATGGTTTACTGGTTCTGGACCCAGTGATGGAGTCTAAATATCAGTTAAGCTTGATGGGATCAACTTTAAATGGAAAACCAGTCTTGAACAAAAATGGTGGTGATGACTGATATGAAATAATTAGGGTATACTGACCTTGTAAGTGTTTTCAAAATACAACAAGGACATACAGCGTGGGCCACAGACGCCCCTGTCTGATTGCTTCACACTTATAACTATGGCAGTGACTAATAACTTGACCTGAAGGAAGGCAAGAAATTCAAGAAAGAATGCTTTGTTTGTTCATATGATGCAGAAAGGCACGAATTTCTCAAAATTCCAATAAATAAAAGTCTAATGCATGTCACGAAGTTAGCTGTTTAGTGAACATGCGACTCAAGGATTGAATTTGTCCTTTTACAATAGCGAGGTGGGTAAATAACGTCACAGGTGCCAACACGCGAGTCCATCTTCGCAAAGAGACCAACAAGCAAGCCAGTCTTCAGTAAGGGACCAACACGTAAGTCCATCTTCACAAACAGACCAACACGTCACTGTACTGCCATCACTGTGAACTTAGTCTCCACAGCAGACAAACACCAGCACTGCACGCATACTGTGATAGTGTGACAGAATCAGTAACTCATCAATATAACCAGAATAAGAGTAGCAAAGTTAGTAGACGAATCTAAAGAATTTGAGCTCTGGAGTGTAACATCACCAATAAAACGTTTGGACACATCTGACTGAATGTTGGTTTCTGGTGATACAGAAACATTTTGATCTAAGGGCTTATGGCTAATGTGCTTGAAACATATTTTTAAACATCCAGAGGTTAATACCTATGTACAAATACCCTTCCAAATGTTACACTTTAACATTAAATTTTAGTTTAAAATGCATCAGTTTTACTTTGAACATCTAAAGATAGAAACTGCCGAGCTTCATTCGTCCATTTTAAGACAGAAGTAATGTGCAGTGGCGGAATAGCATTAATTGCTAAGGTGATGCGGATTCTAATGAGCATCGCTAAAGGAGAAGCAGCTAGTGAGCTAGCGCTACTGCACAGAAAAGGATCGTCCCAATGAGCTGCCTCGGAGGTTTTAAGTTAACATCCCCTCAGTCTGTTTGGAGAAGACTGCGTAAATCAGGCCTCCTTGGCAGAATTACTGCAAAAACGTCACTGCAAGAAAGACCAATAAGGAAATACTTAGAGTATACTTAGACTGTAATGCTTAGACTGAGGCCAAAGATTACAGTGGACATCACACAAGTAGACATGTGTCCTCAGGTCTGATGAGTCCAAATGTCCAAAAGAGAAGATAAACGCACGGTATCTGCAGCTACTGTCAACCTCTGGGGCAGAGGTGTGATGATATGGTGGCCTGCTGGTGACACCACTGGGGATTTATACGGACTTGAAGGCAGACTGGATTACCATGGCTCCCACAGTATTCCACAATGATGTGCTATTCCACCTGGTTTGCACTTAGTTGAGTGGTCATTGGTTTTTCAGCAGGACAACGACCCAAAACAAACCTCAAAGCTATGGAAGACCTATTCAATAAAGATCGTTCTAAGTATAGGTGTGTCCACACACTGAATGGTGCTGTAAGATGCTGTAGTTTAAAAACTAAGAGTTATCATCTTACCGCCGTTGAAGGTGGCAAGTTGAAATGTGATTGAAAAGTCAAAGCAACCTGTTTGAATATAGAGAAAAGCACAAATATAGTGGCAATGTAAACAAACAGTGGGTGAACTGTGGTTTTTGCTTTGTAATATTTGCTTGTAATATTTTGAAGTTCAAATGTTCAAACTGGAGTAATTATTCTTATCCCATTATTACTCATTTTTGTTTTGTACACCAGTTAGCTTAGCGCTGAGGAAGCCAATTAAACCTTTTTCCCCGATGAACAGACCAAATATCACATGAATAAACGACTGCAAATAATGGCTCATGATCCTCTGCAGAGTTATTTCCCCTACACTGATGAATTTGAATCAGCTCAATCAGGAAAATAATATTTAGTTGATGGGCTAAATCAGGCATGCAACAAAGAGACCGGGCTGTGGAAACCTCCGTTGTGTCATAAACTAACCCATTGTCCCACTTTACTAAACGAACTGTCCCACTTTGCAAGGTTTATGTGGGCACCTGGACCCTATTTATACAGCAAGTGGTCAAACATATTCTCAGTTTGCACATTAAACTGTGAAATGGAGTGAGCCCACACTGTGAGTATGGGGTCATTTGTCTCTGTGATATCCACAGCCGCTGACAGACGAGGGACGAGACATGAGTCTCACCGGGTCCTCCGGCAGTGGACCTCTGGGGTCTGAAAAACAACCGCGTGCTCCGCGGAAACGAGCAACGGCTTCGGGTTCGCCTGCAATACTGCACGAGTATGCAGAACGAAGAAACGGTGTACGCATCGTTTATCATGACTGGTGCTGCGACTCTGCCGTGTTGCTCAAATGATCGAAGGCCTAGCTGTTTGGCAGCCCGTGAATTTTGATACATCTTTTATATTTGCATTTCATATGACGCCATTGGCAGCTATGTAATGGCGTGGAGATTAAATTAAGATTAAATGAGATTAAGCACATTTATACAGAGGATGGATAGTCCTATAGAAAAGAGGGATTTTCTTTTTTCTTTTTTTGCAAAGCCTCATTGCAATTTTAAATCAGACAAGGCAAATGCAAGAATAATCTGAGCACGAGGGAACGAGACTTGCTGACAGTCCAGAAAATCGCGTTTCACGCAGCGGTTTACATGTTCGAAATTAAATGCCTACATTTTAGGAATAGCTTAGCGGCGCATTTAATCCAGTTAATTTGGTTTGTTCAGAAACGCTGAGGTAGAGTTTTGGGGAGAGACCTTGGATAAGGACGAATAAAATGTGCTGTATTTTGATCACAGACTCGGATGCATAGTTTGAATGCAGACTGTCACCACCCCCCGGGTAAGAATACAGTACAATAAAGATATGCGCGCAGGGCATAGGGTCGCGTCTTCTCTGAATCGTGTCAGAATTACAATTTGCATGTGACATGCCGTGAGCCACACCACATCATGAAACTTGTTTGAACTTTTTGTTCCATAACTTATAAGCACCTCCACACCTGAGTTCTATTGTAAAATAACAAAAATAAAGAAACCTGATTCGCATGTACTTATGTCATTAATGTTCAATATGATTTTTAGACTTACTATCTACTTGACTATGCAACTAGGGAATAAACACAAGATATTTTTGATGTTACCTTTGAGAAATCAGTATTAGGTGTTTATTCTGCATATTTTCTGGAGAATCGCGTGAACATAAGTAGGTCTGCAGGATACTGTTTGCAGAATTGGTTGTTTACCTGGGTGTTCTGTTAATAATAATAAATGACTATCAGTCAAGCTTCACTAAACACGTGATGATCACGATAAGTCGCGAGGCGTTTGGACGTGGTGTCACTGACGCGTGCGAGGCTGAACAGCACGCAGATATATGCAGGAAGTAGATCTGCGAACATGTGTTTGTACTAAGTGCACGCAGCAATCTGCCTGGAATAACATCAAAGCATTTATTGTTGGAGTTGTTCCTATTCACTATACACCCCATTCGCCCGTGAGTTATTTCTAAGGTGTAATTATAGGCCCTGAACTCTTGACAAAGGCCAAAATGTGCAGTTTCACGAGGCTACACATATTCAGGAGAAACTCTGAACTTTCCGGGGCCCGATTGCTTACACTACATTAAAGAGGGGAATGAAGAAAAAACAATAGCGCGTGAGTGTGTGCGCTGACTGCTCCCGCGCGCCGTTTGGCTGTGCGGGGAGGAGAGGAAGTTCAGGCGTCAGCAGGAGCAGATGAAAGTCTGGGGAAATGAGAGGAGAGAACCGCAGAACCTACCGCCGCTGGTCCCGCGTGCTGGATCCGCGTGCTGGATCCGCGTGCTGGAATTCCACCTCAAACAGCTCGCGCTTTGATACGTCACTTTTCGCATCTCACTTTTATCTCCCCGGCTTTGAGGAGCCGAAAGACAAAACAGAATGGTGCTTTGAAAAAAAAATGAAACGTTAAGATGTCCTCGGGAAATAGTAATAAAAAAGGGAAAGTGTTGACTGTTTCTGTTAAGCATTTGTAAAATGCTAGTGATTTTTTTTTACCCTTTATCCAGAAAAGGCTGTTTTATTCATGGGAATTAGGGTCAGTACAATATTTATATTAATAGTTCAGAGTTGCACATTATGAACTAAATGCCCTAACTAACATTGTCACGTGTAGCTCGTGGTATTAGAGTTTTGTCAACCTCTTCCTTCTCTTTGTTCTTGAACCAAGATATGAAGAGGTCGGAGAATGTATGTGTTGCCCAGATGTTGTAGTTCACATCCCTTAAAATCCTCAAAACATCCTCCTGCTATTCCCCGCTCAGCGGTTTTTAAACCACCAATCAGTAACAAGAATCATCCAACATATTTACACCTGCTTTCTTTTGAGAAAGGAAATTCAGAAGGCGTTACATGAAACAAGGAGCTTCCAGGGAGCTAAGACATGCCCTCGTGTGTTTTCAATAGCTAGTTCGGGGTTTGGGGTAATCTGGCCAAATAATTCACGCTTTTGGCTATAAAACCGAGAGAAAGAAACAATTGCGTTGTCACATGGACAGCTCTGAAGTGGATCATTTGTGAGCCATCACACATCTCCCATGTTCCTGTGGTTTTTGATGAATATTTCATGAATATCGCTGCACATTCTAAAATGACGAACGTGTTTACAGCAGAATTCACAGGCACTAATGGAAGACATTTGGTCTCCCAACATTTGCTGTGTGATGATCCATAGCTTATCTGACACAAACCATGATAATTATACTGACAAAAGCAGTCACAGATTATCATATATCGCTAAATGAAGAGCAGTTTCATTAATAAAGCAATAAAAACACTAAAGAAAAAAAAAGTTTAAATAACTTTACAACTCGTCATTGTTTCGGCCGTTGTGTTGTTCACATGCATGTTGGTATGTAGGCCTATTTGGGTCTGGACAAACTTTTGTTGGGGGGGGGGGCGTGTATAATGTATTCGTTTGTTTGTTTGTTTGTTTGTTTGTTTGTTTGTTTGATGTTGCTGTAGTTACCTCCCAGGCACACTACTGCACATCGTAAATACAACTGGGAAGCGTGAATCGTGGGAGTGAAAACTATTTTTACCTTTTGACTTTTGTACATCTTTAATTAGCATTTCAGATTCAGCACCACGTGACGCTTAAGTCCTACAGGCACGCGAGCTTGTCCCCTGGCGGCGCGTGGAAGGTATTGTTGAACGTAGCCATATGATGCAATCGGTGTGTGTTAATTAGGTTAAAAAAGTAAACGGGGGAACGACTTCCAATCAGCGGCGGGAGGAGGGGGGGTGTTGCGTTGATGTGCTCCGTGGTTTTGAAGTCTGCCCCCGCGGGGGGGGGGGGGGGGGGGGGGGGATCCTCTTCGTTGCTCGTGGATCCTCTTCAAAGTTAGGAATCGCAAATGAAAGCTTGATGAGAACCGGAAGCTGAAAGGAGGATCATTAAGGAACTCTACACGCACTCCGAGGCGCGCGGTTAACAGCCGGCCCTGCCGCCGCGAGCGACACGTGCCCCTCGCAGGCATGCTGCAAGGGCCATTTTGATATCTGCAGAGTGCGAAATGCCAGCGAAGATAACGACAGTCAGCTTGTTGCTGCACGAGCCGTGAGCCAGTTTGTGAAACTCAAACTGGTCCACTTAATATCCATATAAAAATATTAAATCAGATAAGCGAGTTCGAAGTAATCATATTGTCTTTTTGCAGAGTATTGCCCCCTATAGATCTGCCAATTCTCTCAGTGGTGCTGAATATAAGAGTCGTGCTGAATAGTTAATAATTTGTGTTCTTTCCCCTCGATACATACATATGACAAATATAGATATAGGAAGTACTGGTTGGTTGCATAACTGGAATCAAGCATCACGGTGCTCCTGTAAACGTCTTGTACTTCTGTATTCAACAACAAAGCCATAGCAACTTTCATCTTTACTAAATGGCAAAGATGAGAAAATATTTAAAAATCACAGTTGAAACTAACTACCAACTCACCATTTGTCTTCAGTACCAATCTTACACGTATCACAAACCAAGCATTAAGTTCTAAAGACATGGAGTAGATATCTAGAAAGACAAGGGCTCGTCTCCCGCTGTGGAGAGGTTGCCATTAACCCTGTCTGAGGCTCCTCATTTGCACCGTGCTATTTGTTATTCCCTCTCTTTCCACGATTAATCTGACTTGTGGGAGGAAAAGTCTTCATTAAAAACGCGCCGTGTCTTTCTTGGAGTTGTAACATGCTTCTGCACTAATTGCCCCATTATCACAGATTAGGTTTCAACTTTCACAAGATCATTAGAATTTCTGTTGTTTTTTAATTTTTTTTGCAATGCAGACCACATATAGCGAGCGCAGAACTGGTGTAATTATTCAAACGTCACGTGAGAGGGTACGGTGTGACCTAGCTTGACCTCTGAGTGAATGTATTTAATATGTCAAACATATTTTCATATAATGAGCTGGAGGGAAATGTAGAGAAATAACAAAAAACGCTGTCTTAGGTCTTTACGTAATCTATATATGATCAATATAATGCTAAATCAAATATGCATTTTTTTCTTGCAGCTATGTCTGTTATTTCAGTATTTCTGAATACTGAAGAACTCTTTTAAATACTTCATGATTCATCGCTGTAGGAGCCATCCAGCTCTGTTCAACTTCAAAATCTGCTTGACATCTATATCATGAATTATTCTTCAAATGTAACTTTGGCATTGACCCAGCAGAATCATTGTTAGTGTGTGTGTGTGTGTGTGTGTGTGTGTGTGTGTGTGTGTGTGTGTGGGCTGTAAAATGAAAAATGAGCAAGGACTTTCTTTTTAATTTAAGAGGATGCTGCAAGCAAAGATTTTTGTTTGGTGGAAGTCATCACTCAAGAGAAAGAGAGTGGACAAGCAAAATACGAAAGGGAAAAATTAACAAGCACAGTTGTACTGACAAAACATATAACAGATCTAATGTTCATGTCTGACAGCCCCAAATCACAATCAAATAGCCCAAAAGGGGATAATGTATGTTCTCGTCTAAATAACATGATTGATCAGGGGTGTAAAACGTAACGAAGTCACATGCTTTTAAACTTATCAAAAAGTCCTCGAACCGTGAATCTGTACTTGGCTACATCATTGCTTGGACCATCTAATGCAATAGATAGATTCAGGGTGATAAATGTGATTCTCCGATAGCATAACCTTACAAACCCAGAGCTGTAAGATGGAGATGGTAGGCAGTAGCAGCTCTGTTATCTAACATTTTAGAATCAGTATGTAGATATATAGATACTTATAACATATAGATATAACAATAGAATCAATGTTTTAGAATCAGTATATTCTGGAATATTGGACTGTTCACAGAACAAAACCTGATGTTGGAGCAAAGGAGTTTTAAAATGACTTGAGGTCAGCATGAGTGTAAATAGAATCCTTCCATGTTTGGCCAATTGTGTATTGTGGGTTTTTTGTTTTTTCACATTCACCAATGTAATTCAGTTTTAAAAGAGTAAAGTCCAATTATCTAAGGGTTAAAGTAATCTCTAACCTTTTCTGTGTAGTATTTACATTGGCACAGATAAAGCTAGGCTGGTCGTGCCTGGATTAGTCATGCAGACTAAATAAGATGCAGCCCCAATAGTGCAGGAGAACAGTTGAAACACATTTTTGATGGACTTCATCCACATCCACCATCTCACGAGACCATCTCACGAGACCATCTCACGAGACCATCTCACGAGACCATCTCAAGAGTCGATGCAAGTCCTGAATTCACCATGTGTTTCAGAAGAGGTCCAGCAACTTTTTGTAGCAATCATATGCTAGGCTATACTTCCACTCAGTCAGTCTGCCTTGTTTTTGTTTTCCTGTCGCAATAACGTTTTGTGCAATCATACCACATAACTGCTTATACTGACCTATTTATTACGCTATCCTGGTTTTTATATTGTATGTATAAAAAGTTCAGTTTATGGAGGAAACCAAAATTTTTTTTGCCTAGGCAACCACAAAAGAGCTTAATCCTGTCCTGGCTTAAATAACTGTAGCCATAACAGTTATCTTGTGTGGTGAGTAAAAACTAGCAAAAAAATAGCAGGATATTAACAGGAAATAAAGCCTGTTCTCATTATTATGTCAAACATAAAGAACAAATAACATATCAAATGCTATTAGGTTAAATATATAAGTAACATTCCCATGAGACACTGGAAGTTTTATTTATCGATGTGTTAGAAGATTCACTTCTGGCTTGCCAGTGCTCAGCGTCGGAGGCTTGTGGTCAAGAGATTTCTAGTCGAAAAGTGGCAGTGAACAAAAATGGCATATGGCTGTATGGCAGCTGTAACTCCTACGTCTTTTCTCCGGCCCAGAATGACACCATGGGGTCCTGCTGCTAGGAAAGAAAGAACCCCATCCGTCACCAGACATCTATGGGGAGGCCTTAGTGAATTCAGCACTTAGCGAGACACAGTGGGCCTGCACAAATGAGAGAAAGAAAAAAAAATGCATCCATTTCCACTCTATGGATCTCATAGATGACACGACAGCTGCGGCTCAAACCCGGGACGCAGTAGTACGTCTCTCCCACCGGCTTCTATAGCCGCATGGCAGGTGATGTATGGCAAGATTATTTTGATGATGGGATAAAGGCATACCTGTGTCTTCAAGGGCTTAATGCCCCGAGGGTCTGGTTCAGCGTTCTCGCATTCTGATGAGAAATACCATGTAAATATGAAGTGGATGTCCTATGCTGGAAAAGTAATTTAACCATATTAATAAAAGATCGAGAGGGAGTGCTGGGACTACAATGAATTCCATTTGATAATTTTTGGTAATTATATTTATTCTTTTTGGTTGATATAGCTGTCCCTGGGAGAGAGCTAAACTGAGCTTCTCTAGAGAGCGTAAAAGTGTAAGTTGAATAATTAATCTACCTCTATTCCATTACGCAGAACGGGCTATTCAGAGGTGCTTGCATGCCACATTTGGGGAAAGGCGTTGGAGTAATGAAATATGGATTGTCTGCTTTATCTTCAAAGAGCACGAGAGATTTGATTATCACTCTCACAAAGCGTCAATATCATGCTTTGCAAAGTAAACAACAGTAATGTATATTTCATGAGTATTTTAACGGTCTTTGTTTTTACTGTTAATTCGTAAGACACTGCGGTTCTGGTGGGTACATGATGGAGATTTAACACCTCATCATCTCAGATGTCTTGCTTATGATGCACTGCCCACCTTTCTCTGGTGCTGCTGACATAATGGCATTTCTAGGCCCTCCCAGTCAATCGATGTTTCTGCTGTCCTCTGAATAAGAACCCTTTAAAGTGATATATGCTGGACTGAAGGCTTTTCTACTTTGCTACTATCGAGGATCTCTGCTTGATGGACTGAGGCGCAGCTTGGACAGTTGGAATACCGAGACAGTAGCGGTGTCCACCTCCAAATATTTGTTACTTTATGCATAACACCTGCAAACTCCTGAATATAAAACGTCCCTGTTGATTGATTATTACGAAACTATTGGTTGTCTCTTGGAAGTGTAAGTTTTCATATATCTTGGACGTTGAAACATATAAAGATCTTTTAGGTTGATGTGTGCCCCCTCCCTCCTGTTTCCCGTGTGAAGACCGTGTTGTTCTGTCCCTTGAGACCCACTAACAAGCACGCGCGGCCCGGTTAATTAGGGTTAGTATGGACTTTCAGTCACCGGAAGAAAGAAGCCGTTATGTGGATTAAGTGTTATACAATGAACAAGGACAGAAACGTTCATGCTATTTGGTGATTTGATCAATTTGCAATAAATTGCACATTTCTGACGCCTGGGGACATTCGTGTCTTCGGGAATTGCTTGTACAGGAATACATTTTCATTTATACATTTGACCGAATAATTCGCAGACTACCACAACTAAATAATTAACTGTGAACATGTGTTTTGTATTAAAATGACACTACAGTTACTAGAGCAGTGACCTGTTGTGCCTCTCCGCTTATGACATATTTATGTTGGAGTGCACTGTGCCAGCTAAATGCTTTGAGTCCTCCTTTGCTTGGGGTCCCACTCGGTTTGCACGAGCTCCGGTAAGTCTTGCGTCCCGCTCGTTACGTGTGCTGCTGTCATAATGAGCGCGCGCACGGAGCGCGCACACGGAGACGGAGCGCACGCCAGTCGGAGTCCATCAAACTGCGTTGGGCCGAACCGAGATGCTGGTGGCAGAGCAGTAAGAGAAGGACTTCCTTACCTGGCGCGTTAGTGGCCAGCGGCCCGAAATATCGATCAGTTAGCGCTCTGCGTCTGTGAAAACGAGCTGTAATGTATCTTGACCGACAGGTTTTATTGTTATGACCTGGTATTTGGTGCATTTTAATTTTGCTGCGCGGGTAAGGAAAGCCATGGGATTTCAGAGATAACAGCCTCATTAAACGGGGCTGATATGTTTAGAAAGCACGCCAGCAGAAGCCCATGTCTAATGAGGCGCACACATTCTAGACACTGGGTAAATCGTACGGTATTGACTTCACAGTCTCCCTATCTCCTCCCCTTGTGCACGTGTTTGTGTGTAATGATGCGCGCGCGCGTGTGCGTGCGTGCGTGCGTGCGTGCCCGTTCAAGGGAATAAGTGAACAGAACAACCTGTGATAATGACTTATATTCTGTTAATGTACCCTCTACGGCACAGCTTAGAAAAACACCGGGGAAAGGACTACGACCCACTTCTACCGCCCCAACCCCCCCCCCCCTTCCCCCCAACCCACAGCTGAAGTGCTACACTCTGGCAATACCTTGAAAATGATATCGCGGCATGACATCACACCCATTAGACTGCGCCCAGGATGACTGTCATGACATAGGAGCGACATTAGTGGAGTCACTGCAAATACACTGTAGGAAAGTTCTTTAAAAGACTCTGTGTGCTGTAACGACCATAATAAGAGAGAGGAAGCACTCGTTCACGGAGCTTCACATATCTCCACTCTGCTGGAGCTACTTCACAGCCTCTACTGGATTGAAATACCCATCAAGGCTCCTTCCTGCGTTTTGAGCACATTTGCTTGAGTAACGTTGCACTTAATTTGTTCAGAGAGATCGTTTTTGGGCATTGCAAAAGATTAAGGGATCATTGCACCTGACACAGCGTAATGTCTCTTTCAAACAGGTGTTTGCAAAATACCTTGTAATTTTTTGCATTTCCATCGTTATAAAAAGAAACTGATCTTTGGCCAACAAACAAGAGAGTGTGGATGAAATGATGAATGAAATCTGGATAAGACTGGCTTGCGATTTCTTGTCCTGCGAATTTGGAAGAAGTAGTTACAACACACCATTTTCTAGAAAACTAGGCCAGTCCCACATGAATCGTTATCTTAAAAACAGCACACAAAATATGCAAATTCAAACCTGTGCACAACTAGAAATGTTTTTGAGTGCCTAAACAAATCATGCCAGCGTCTAACAGATGCTTGGGTTGTGGGCCAAGCACTTTGGGATATATCAGGCAAGCTCGTTTAGAACGTTACAATAGATCATTAGCATTTATGAACTGATCCACTGTGGTACAAGTGTGTGGGGGATCTGCAGGCTAAAGCAATCAAATCCCTCTGCGTGTTCGGGGAACAGCACTGCAAGATCACGCAGATGCCGCCATGGTTACTGACAGGGGGAGGGGCAGAACACCACCCCTTTTCTCCTAGTGGCCAGGTGCGTCACATGGCACAGCTGGGACTCAAATCTGAATCCCGGTCATAAAACACATGACTAAGCGGGGAGCATCTACAGGGATCATTTATTATTTCAGTACTGTTGTTTCAGTATCTCACGGGGGCAGTTATACAGTATGCAAGTGTTGGTTCTTTTTTGTAGGGCTTTCCTTACAAGAGCCTTCTGTGAGGTACATTTGTGGCTTTCGCACCCTGTTACAGTCGTTTTCAAGCTCCTCACAGCCACCGTGCTTTTAAGACAAGATTAAATTTGTTTATGTGGAAGAGACGGTGTAACAGAAAAAGACAGATTTCAAAAGCTCTGGGGGTAAAAGTGAAGATAAAAAAACCTGTCCGTCTCTCCAGGACTGTGAAGTGGACACAGTGAGGACAGAAATCATTCAGATGAAACTGATCTCCACATCATCTTCAGCGTCGTCCATTTTGAAACGGTGTGCCCCCCCCACCCCATCACCCCCACTCCCTCCACCCTGTCTGCTGCTACCGTTATGAAAGTCACTGAACTGGAGCGAACAGCCATAATAATTTGAACCCCACCATTCCATCTCCCTGCAAAAAAAGGCATGAAACACGGAGCGTTTTCAATCTACCGTGAAGACCCCGTCGCCACGGCCAGGCAGATGGACATTTTGGACGTCGGTGTCTTGCGGTGTTACTTTGTGTGTGTGTGCTGGCCCGTCAAAAGTGATTAGACGGCAACACAGGAATGGACTGGTGACGTCCTTCAACAGTTATTGCCAGCTTGACACCTGTCTAACAGCTTTCAGTTGGCTAATATTTTTGATTATCACAATGGCGTACACTGTGAATTAATCAATAGAAACCAAGAATGCACTTCTATCCCAACACTGTATGCCCAATGGCATATTAAAGGAAATAAACCATTCAGATCGGCGTGTGTTTGTTCACTTGAGCCTCATTAGTAAACTAAACAGCCCCTGACCAATTATAAATGTGTTTCCACCAGAATTGCGCTACTGTTTGTCCTTACGAGGAGCATATATTGCAATGTTGTCCCCACAAGAGGAAATTGTTATGTAGGTGACACAGAACACCATGACATGATCTTGTCAGTTAATGGGAACAGTATAATCAATTTTTAATTGTGGTGGATACACTGAAGCTTCAGCGACCGCTTCTTCTTTCTGACTGGCCGGCACTATAAAGGCTCTTTTCCAGTACATGGGCCCCATTTCGGCCATAGCGGACACGTTAGCGCTCTGCAGGGACTGGGAAACTGGAAAAGAGGACCAGCCTCACTCCCTGTTCAGAACCACAGTCTGCTGCAGCAACTCCATTTACGCCATTTACGCTAAAGGGAGTTTTTCCTTGCCACTGTCGCCCTTGGCTTGCTCACTGGGGGCTAGGACTCGGCACTTGTAAAGCTGCTTTGTGACAACAACTGTTGTAAAAAGCGCTATATAAATAAAATTTGATTGATTGATTGATAAAGTGGTTTTCAGGCCCAGTGGTTCTTTTAAGGAGAGGATGTATATTGATCAAGTGGAGTTGGCATGTAAATTCTGGTGTGTGTGTGTGTGTGTGTGTGTGTGTGTGTGTGTGTGTGTGTGTGTGTGTGTGTGTGTGTGTGTGTGTGTGTGGGCGTGTGCATTGGCCAGCAGGTACCTTGGAGGGTGGGATCCATCACTATCGGCACTTGTGTCTGATTTCCGCTGGGTCTGTGAGTGTTTCATAGACCTAGGCAGAGAAAACTGTCTCGACCTCTTCGCTGGGGCATCGCTCAGACTGGCGGGACACTTAATGAAGTCGTCTTAACTTAAGAGCTAGGACACTAGCGTCCACCCCAAGGCATGTTTAACAGCAGAACAGTATGTGGGACTTTTCAAGAGGAGGCTTGATCTAGAGGAGTCTCGTTTTAGAGGAGGCTAGAATTGAAAGAGGCTTCATTCACTTTACTCAGCAAATTTCCAATAAGCCACATCATTTAAGCAATCATTGAAGCAAGCAGTTAAATATTTGAGCTGTGAAGTGAGTTATAAGATTATGTGTTCAACTCTTTATCGGGTCTTAAGTTGGAATTACAACACAACTACTGTAGTATGAACAATAAATTTCCATAGCCATTTGTTTTGCCATGTGATACCTAAGAAACACTGGCACGATGCCGTTCCCCTGCCGAGAACTAGCGGTACCCGGCGGCAGTCTAGCACGCTTGTGTTTACGTTGTCACTTGTCTAGTTGTGTCGTGTCTATGCCTCGCTCAGCTGTGTGTTGGCACATGAGTAGCCACACCACCTGAGGATATGTTATTATGTTATGCCTTATTTAAGCCTGTTTTGAGTTCATGACCGGTGTTCATTGATTTTACATTGGCTTCCTTTGT
Source organism: Brachyhypopomus gauderio (assembly GCF_052324685.1). Lineage (NCBI taxonomy): Eukaryota > Metazoa > Chordata > Actinopteri > Gymnotiformes > Hypopomidae > Brachyhypopomus > Brachyhypopomus gauderio. The sequence continues at coordinate 21,364,351 of NC_135224.1, read as the reverse complement.
TGTCGTTAGAGCGAGTTTATGTTCGGTGTCGTTCTTTAAGGGCTTCAGCTGGAGACTCGCGGTTGTCTCACTTTCTTTTTGTCTGCACGTTATTTTCCCGTGACACACAAAAACATAAAACATGCCCAGGAGTTTATGTTTGTTTGTTTGTTTTGAGACGCTGTTTAACTTTGAATTTCACTTAAAAACGTGCTTACATTCCAACGAGTTCGTACATTTAACTTGCTGGTCTGCAGTAGGATTAGGGTTAATCATGAAAGGATAAGGCACAGGATAAGATAACCCATATTCCTAGCAGGCTATCGACCTTTCAGGCATTTATGATTCTTGCGACCAAGACTTAATAAATGACATCATCAGCTACTCTAAGATTCTGAATCCGTCAATCGAGGCCTTTTCTCATCGGAAAGGCAGTTCATTGTCACGCTCTGTGCATTCGTAACTGAAATACAGCATCCCTCAATCCATCAGGATTGTCATGAATTTAAAATGCCGATTCATCAAAGTTTAATCAAACATGCAGTGCCATCGATCAAAATATGGAGTATGTGACGAATGAACAGGTGTCAAACTGACTGATGCCTTGAATATGGAGGCAGACGTCTTGTTTTTTTTTTTGTGGGGAGGGGGGTGTAAAGATAATACAAGTCAAGGTCTTATTAAAAGTGCTTATATAATGTCTCTATTTTACTCAAAAACAAGTTTCCTAAATGCCAATTGCATAAATCAGTTGACTGAATGCCCAAAGGCTGCCCATGGTCTCGGAGCATATAAACTGTTTAAGTCTAAATAAACCTCAGCATTTCAGCATTCTTAAGCGTGTTTAATTATGAGCTTTAATGAACCTTGTATAACAGTCTACATAAGCCATTAATGGAATAATCAAATTCTTATATTACAACTGTGCAGTTGCTATGCCTGAACAGAAGGGGGCAGTCTTGAGGCCTCCTGGGACCTCGGTGTCGAAGTGAGCAGCTATCTTACTGCTAATCACTGGCACAGATGAACTTGGAGTCAACAAATAATTAAATGTTTCAGGCCATTTGTTCATGCTGTAAATATCAGTCTACCAAATGCTTTTTTAAAATATGAAATTTACTCTGTTCTCCTCTCCCCCAACCACATAACACCATTCTTTGGAATTGTATTTAAAAATTCATTGTGTTTGGCCCACATCTTGTATCTTGTTTCCTGAGAATAACTCGTTGCCTACTTTGTGGTCAGACTCCAGGGTTGTTGAAGATGCGGCTGTCAAGGAAGTGACATCACACCAAAGCTATCTCAGGCTACGTTGTTGTGCAGGTGTGCAGTGTTGTTATAGGCAGCACACACGAGAGAAACAGCAGCGACTTTACAGGAAGCCACTCGCTTTCTGGTAAGCACCAGATGACTGGGGAGAACCTACACATCACATCACCGCCACGTCATCCATCAGAAACAAATCTTTAAGTTGAATAAGAAATAAGCCGTTTAAAAGAACCAGTCGTGATATTGTATGCGTGCATGTTGTACTGACAGCAGATGTGATATCACACCAGGGTAAAGAAGAGAAGATGGAGTTTCTTGTACATTTTACCCATGTTTACATCGTGTGTCTAATTATTTGATGACATTGGGAACACTCATTGAAATTTGTCTGAAATTTGACTGCACTGGTGTCCTGCAGATGGGTTCCTGATTCTTTCAAATTATAAGACAACAAGAGATTTGAAGCCAAAGAAAACCCCACCTCCCAAATCTAATACGCCTGGAGTTTGTGAAATTAGGGCAGACTAATCAAACTTGACTTTTAGCCCAGATTTTGATGGCGCTGACCCAAACTTTGTTGCAGAATTTGAACTGAGCTATTGGTGAGTTGCCTCTAAACCTCTGTTAGACCAGGTTCTCATGGCGCTGACCCAAACCTTGATGCAGAAGTTGAGTTATTGGTGCTGTTAGAACAGGTTCTCATGCATGACCTTTGCATAAGCAGGAACTGATTTACATTCATTGCAGTGCTCATATTAAAAGGTTAAAACATTAAGGCAGAGTTTTAAATAGCTTGTTCAAACTAACCAGCGAGAGTATAGTGTCTATATTAAGAAGTTAGAGTATTAAGACAGTGTCTATATTAACAGTTTGAAGTCTTTAGGTAGTGTCCATATTAACAGCTTGAAGTATTTAAGTAGTGTTCATATTAACAGGTTAGAGGTTTTAGACAGTATCTACATTAACAGATTAGAGTATTAAGGCAGTATATACATTAACAGGTTAGAGTATTAAAGCAGTATCTACATTAACAGGTTAGAGTATTAAGGCAGTATATACATTAACAGGTTAGAGTATTAAAGCAGTATCTACATTAACAGGTTAGAGTATTAAGGCAGTATCTACATTAACAGGTTAGAGTATTAAGGCAGTGTCCGTGCTAGGTGATTATATATTTGAAGACCACACCATATAGGATGCATTGAGCTGTCTTCATTTGGCATGGCTCAATCTGCACAGAACGACACATCCGTTTAGACGAACCACACGGACGGGACTCTCAGGGGTCCACAGTTCTATTACTGTGCTTCACATCATTCACCTCAAGATGAACCTGTCATTCACCTTCCGTTTCAGAAGAATATGGAGCGATATTGTCTCCATGATCTTAGCATCAGCCAGTACCTAAAATGTGCTTAGGAAAGGAATGGCTAGTCCTGTGGTGTAGGAGGTGAGGTGGATGTGGAGGTGTTGGATGTGAGGTGTTGGAGGTGAGGTGCTGGAGGTGAGGTGCTGGAGGTGAGGTGTTGGATGTGAAGTGTTGGATGTGAGGTGCTGGATGTGAAGTGTTGGAGGTGAGGTGCTGGATGTGAGGTGTTGGAGGTGAGGTGCTGGATGTGAGGTGTTGGAGGTGAAGTGTTGGAGGTGAGGTGCTGGATGTGAGGTGTTGGAGGTGAAGTGTTGGAGGTGAGGTGCTGGATGTGAGGTGTTGGATGTGAGTTGCTAGATGTGAAGTGTTGGAGGTGAGGTGCTGGAAGTGAGGTGTTGGAGGTGAGGTGCTGGATGTGAAGTGTTGGAGGTGAGGTGCTGGATGTGAGGTGTTGGAGGTGAGGTGCTGGATGTGAAGTGTTGGAGGTGAGGTGTTGGAGGTGAAGTGTTGGAGGTGAGGTGTTGGAGGTGAGGTGCTGGATGTGAAGTGTTGGAGGTGAAGTGTTGGAAGTGAGGTGCTGGATGTGAAGTGTTGGAGGTGAGTTGCTAGATGTGAAGTGTTGGAGGTGAGGTGCTGGAAGTGAGGTGTTGGAGGTGAGGTGTGGGAGGTGAGGTGCTGGAGGTGAAGTGTTGGAGGTGAAGTGTTGGAGTTGAGGTGTTGGAGGTGAGGTGTTGGATGTGAAGTGTTGGATGTGAAGTGTTGGAGGTGAGGTGTTGGAGGTGAGGTGCTGGATGTGAAGTGTTGGAGGTGAGGTGCTGGATGTGAAGTGTTGGAGTTGAGGTGTTGGAGGTGAGGTGTTGGATGTGAAGTGTTGGAGGTGAGGTGTTGGAGGTGAGGTGCTGGATGTGAAGTGTTGGAGGTGAGGTGTTGGAGGTGAGGTGCTGGAGGTGAAGTGTTGGAGGTGAGGTGTTGGAGGTGAGGTGTTGGATGTGAAGTGTTGGAGTTGAGGTGTTGGAGGTGAGGTGTTGGATGTGAAGTGTTGGATGTGAAGTGTTGGAGGTGAGGTGTTGGAGGTGAGGTGCTGGATGTGAAGTGTTGGAGGTGAGGTGTTGGAGGTGAGGTGTTGGAGGTGAGGTGCTGGAGGTCCAATTGCATGCCAGGACAATTACCTTGAGCGGGTGAGAGCAGGCAGGAACCTGCTTGTGGAAGACAGGAAGTAGCTCTACACGTCAGCACGTTTCACTTTCGATCACTTTTGCATTTCCCCCTGTTTTTCTTTTTGCCTCGACCACGTTTCTAAGAAGTCATTTGACAGCTTTAACACATGGATTTACAGCTGCCCGAAGTTTTGATGTGCATGGGTGATGATCAGCTCTGAGCTTCTGAAGCTTCGTAGCTTCTGAACGTGTCTCTGACTGTCTGACAAACCCACACTCACTTCATTAGCTGTGTACTTTAAGCCCCCATATTAGAAACACATCCTCTCATTGGTCACTTTGTTAGGTACAGCTATCTTTCACAAGAGTGCGATTACAGACTAGAGATTGGACTCCATCTGTTTGTCTACCCCATCCATCACAAGTCAGTTTCCAACCACATGATTAGACTAGACTAGACATTTTTAATTCAGTTTGAAAACGTTTTTTCCCCCCGCCATTTGAGTCTCAAGGTCTTTAGTATTTACCCATGTCATGACATTCTGCTGTATAAATGAAGGTCTTGCTCATTTTTAGACTTGTTTGACTTGAACGTAAAGACCCTTGGCTGAGTGCAGAGCTCTTTCACAATATCATCCGAACTCTCTTTTAATCCAAACAGCTTCCTTCTGTCCACATTTGCAGACCGTCCAGTTGCGGCCGTCGCTTCGTTATCACGTGGACTGCGTTCAGTCTGGGATGGCGACTGCCAGACCGTTTCCCCTGAATGCGAAGCCAGACGTCCACGGATGAAGACGGCAAAGCTGTCGGGCCTCAAGGACGGGGTGGACCACGTTCCCTGGGCCCAGTCTGCTAGGGGCTGTGGGGGGTGGGATTGGACCTCACTCTGGTTTCCACACGCAAGAGGACGATGTATGGCTGACAGCACTGGACTCTAATATTCATCTATGCATATAGCAGGCCACTCACACGCTGTCTCCTCATTACGCAAAGTTGCCATAAGGTGACTCATTACGAACGAATAACAAGTTTCCATTTAAAACAACATCTCCCTTAAAGGGCATCTCCATAGCAACACTCCTTGTGTGTCAGTTAGCATTTTTCTGCTTAAAAAAAATAAAAGTCCTGGGACGATTTTCTCCAGATGGATATGTTCTTCACTGCCTCGCGTACTGACACCACGGAACGCAACGTTTCCACGATCCGTGATTACACACCGAGGTGTTCTCATTAAGAGAAGGTCCGCCAGCCCTTATTATAGAATACGCCGCACAGCTTCCATGGCGTGATGAGTAAACCTCGAATTCAGCTGCAACATTTCTGCATCCAGCATATGAGGACGTTGGAACTCAACACAGAACTGCACAGACACGGGGAGAGTCACCAACAGTTTCTTTTTTAATAATCGAATTTATGCATCAGAAAATCAATCCTTCCTGGTGATAATTAACCTGTAAATCTGTTTTGCATGAGCACTATATGTACTAGAATACACTGGTGTGTGCACCCTAGTGGCTAGGTTATATGTACAGTTGACAGAATTCATCAAATGTTTCAGAACGTAGTAATCCTGTCTATTCTCCTTAGACGCTTGGACTCGTTTCCAGCAGTACGGTGTGCGGAAGCTAAATATCAATAAACCTGCGTGCAGAATGACCCTTGTGTCAGTTCACCCTCAGTGTTCACGCTAGAAGGCCACGTTTCCTCTAGAGAACCTCTGTGTCAGTGCAACAGCGGAGCCCATGTTGTGATTGGGCCACCAGGCTCATCTGAGTTTGAGGATGTCTCAATTCCCCATTGTCTCTCGTTCTGTCAAAACAGATTTGTCTCTGCTTATGACGTGGTTACACAGGTGACAGCCAGGAAAGGGAATTCAGGATCTGACACTAGTTTGTTTGACCTCTGTTTCTTCTACATGGGCTGTGAGGGGAGAAACTTCAGAGGTTTCGAATCTCATTTGCCAAGTACTCCAGATGAAAGTATCAGGTTGTATTGGAGTGATTGTGAAATTGTATTATGATCAGGCACAGTAATGGTGAAATTGTAGTCATTATCATCAAATATCACATTTGCCAACCAAGCCCTAAGCTGCATCAATATGAATTGCAAAATAAAAATGCATTTCGCAGCAACTGACAAAAGTCTACAACAAGCATTAATGCTTTTTGTTGGTGTGTATCAGACACAAGCCGTAACATTGTACCAGAACTGCTTCTGAGTCTGTCACACCAGCTGATAATAACACTCAGGAACAATTGTAGATTCAAAGGTTGAATTCAGAACTTGACAATGCAGTCAGAATCATATCAGGATCCACATTTTTGTGTAGAATTATGTAACTACCTAACCCAAATTTCAACACACCAGCCCAATTTTGCACAATGACACCATAATACCTTTTGCACAGTCAGTCCCCATTATTTCAAACATCAACAACTTCTCTACCAGAAAAGTGTTTTGATAATATCCAATAACCATAGAGCTTTTTTCTGCTTCTGCACTCTCCTGGCTTAACACACAGCTACACCCTCTATGCACGCTTTCTCAAAGTTCTTCTCAATTGCTTTGATGAATTGAGCATTAGCAAAAACTGCCTTCTACAATCCAACGGGGGTGCATACTGTCAAATGTTAATTGCCCTGAGTTTGTGATCATTCGTGCACAACTGATGTAAAAACATGTCAGATGTACTTGACAAGTCGGAAAGTCAGTAGTGTTCCGATAAGCTCGGGGGGCAGTTCCCGTGAAAGGAAGATATCATGACAGATTTGGGGAAATGACCTCTGAATACAGATTTCAAGAGTTCAGTTGTTGGTCTTCAAATAAAACCTGTTATGTATCTACATGACAGTGTGTGTGTGTGTGTGTGTGTGTGTGTGTGTGTGTGTGTGTGTGTGTGTGTGTGTGTGTGTGTGTGTGTGTGTGTGTGTGTGAGAGAGAGAGAGAGAGCGAGAGAGAGGGAGACCATGGAGACCTTTGTTTTTCTGTTTCCTCAATTGAACTTCTCTGCCACAAAGGAGGAAGTAAATTTCAAAATGCTCGGCGAGACCGAGTTGCGTGCTTCAAGAATGAAAGACAGCCACTCAAGGTATGTTCTCAAACTCTTTTTTTAAATGAAACAACCGTAAAATTGAATGCATATGCACCATACCTGCACAGAGCCCTAAGCTATATACGTTTTCATTATGATAGAAATTTTTCCATGATTGGAAAGAGTTGGAGAAAAATATATTTTATTTGCTCAACTGTGTGAAGTAAAGACATATCCAAACATCTTTAGCAGTCATGAGACTGTTATGCATTTCGTGATGCATAATCACAGCAATCCGTAGATGAGCAGGCAAAGGCACATTGCATTGCGTAATGCTGATGAGTACATATTCTGTGTTTAGGGAGTATTGTATAACAAATATCAGTAGCAGATATAATCCTATAGGTTAGCTTGGCAGGTAGCATGCTAAAAGTCTTCAGTTGCTACCACTTGTACAGGTCCACAGTGCATAGCTGTAGCTTTGCGATGTGGTCTGCACAGGAACCACATCTTAAGCAGATTGGTTTATAAGGTCTTTTCATATAAGATGTATATATTTCCAGAACTTTCTAAAAGTTCTTTAGAGATTTAGTTCCCCCCCCCCCCCCCCCCCCCATGTTATTTTCAGCAGCAAAGGAAGTTTCTGCCACAAGTACAGAAATGGTTCATACAGACTCTTGTGTTTATAAACGACAGTGACACTTCCCCTTTTGACCTCGTTTCTTTTGCCCAGACTTCATAAGTCAGCATTGCGGGGCTGCGTGTCCTGCTTCCCCGCGAGGCACGTGAGGTCTCACGCGAGGTCTCGCGAGGTCTCACGCGAGGTCTCACGAGGTCTCACGCGAGGTCTCACGAGGTCTCACGCGAGGTCTCACGAGGTCTCACGCGAGGTCTCACGAGGTCTCACGTGAGGTCTCACGCGGTCTCACGCGAGGTCTCACGAGGTCTCACGCGAGGTCTCACGAGGTCTCACGTGAGGTCTCACGAGGTCTCACGCGAGGTCTCACGCGGTATTACTGCTCACTGATCCCCATTGCAGACACAAGGACAAGGGGAAGGAGAAGGACCGGAGAGGCAGACTCAGCCTCCTGCTGGCCAAGTCCGGATCGCACGAAAACGTGAGCCCGGAGAAGAAAACCCCGGCGAAAGGCAACCCGTGAGTCCCTGTGCCTTACTGTGTGCACGAGGCACGATGGCGACGCATTGCCCATCAGATCTGTGAATTGCCAAATCTTGAAATGCTAAAGCAGTAATAACTCAAATGTATGACATTTCAGATACGTAATGGGTTGTGTGTGTGTGTGTGTGTGTGTGTGTGTGTGTGTGTGTGTGTGTGTGTGTGTGTGTGTAAATCAGAGGGTGTAATGAAATGTCTTTTCCCTGTGATTTCCAGTGTCCCACCTGATGTAGCTTTGAGGTGGAGTGATTCTTTTGAAGAACTGCTGGGTCATCCAGGTGAGATTACTTCACCTCCGCCCACCGGAGCTTAATGTTTCAGTAAGTGCTCTGAAGCCCAGTCTGAGACCGCCGGGCCGCACGGTTTGGTGTTCGGCAACAAGCAGAACGATGATTAGGTCACGGCTCTTTCAGGTGCTCGCTGCAGAGAGTCGTCAGGTTTGCAGAACCTGATTGGGATTACAAGAGATATTTCTGGTGGTTTGACATTTCCAAGCAGCCAGATAACTGCTGAGAACAGCTTAGAAGTTTACATTAAACAAATATACATGACATCATTCACAGAGTCGGCTCTGTTGGGGCAAGCAAGGAGCTTCTCTCACACTGTCTCTCTCCCTCTGTCTCTCTATCTCTCTGTCTCTCTCTATCTTTCTCTCTTGTCTCTGTCACTTTCTCTCCATGAAAGCAATTATTTAGCTGAAACTCATCACTTCTGCTTTGTAGGCTGATTCAAGCACAGAAAGAAACAACACGTATCTCCTGGCTTGGATTGTGCTAACACCAGCACAAGTGATCCGTTCCTGCCGATCCGATATCTTACGCTTGTTTTTAAAAGTCTCCTTTAGAGGTGAACGTGTGCAAATTTTCACTCAACGTCGTGTGCTCTTACAGACGGTCTGGAGGCCTTCACGAGGTTCCTGCGCACCGAGTTCAGCGAGGAGAACATCGAATTCTGGCTGGCGTGCGAAGAGTACAAGACGATGGAGTCATCCACCAAGCTGCAGACTATGGCCAAGCAGATTTACGCTGTGTTTATCGACACGGAGGCCCCCAAAGAGGTGCGATAGCACTCCCTTGCTCGTTTTATAAAAAGGGGCACTAGCACTGTGCTAATATTAGCATTCTGTGCTGCAGTATGCACTGGGAGGGTTTTTTTTTTTCTTTTGGAAGCCTTGGTCCTTGAGCGCACGCAGTTCATAAAAAATTCGTATATATGGCGTCTTAAAAAAACTGTAAACTGTAACACTTCGGGTCAGCAGCACAGTTTCACAGGCTGACGGATCCGAGTTTCACCAGGGGTGGTGCAAACCCCCCCTTCAGGGCTGAGAGGAAGTCACCGCCTCCAGCCCCTGTCTGCAGCGTCACGGTCTGCGCGTCTTACACCATGAGGCACTGCTGTCCCCCGGTCCGAGCTGCCGTGTGGTCACATGACTGAGATGGAGATGTGACTTTTGTGGTTTTCCTGCCTGCATTGCTATGGCTGGGACTGCAACACCCCCCACACACCCACACACCCACACACACACACCATAGCCTTAAACCAGTTTCAGAAAACACAGTGACACACGATTAGAAAGGGTGCACGCCACGCCATGCCAGGTGGGGACCAGCCTGCAGCGTCTCACGCGTGGTTAAGTGCATGGGGGCGCTCTGCGCAAGTCTCTCATAAACTGAACTCTCTTCTTCTTTATGCACCGATGATTTTGGGGAGAAACCACCACACAACCCCAGTGGGGTTCGCAGTCTCAACCTCCCTTCTCATGGTTTGTTCGATAGCTGCTCCATTGCACGGAAAGACGTTTTAAGGCGTCTTCAGCGTTGTGTCCATTTCAAAGCGAGGTAGCTTCTCCACAGATGAACAGCTGACTGAGTAGAGCCGGTATTTAGACCACACCGACTGGGAAAGTTCTGCACCGGATGACAATCAATCAAAATTTATTCATATAGCACTTTTTACAACAGTTGTTGTCATAAAGCAGCTTTACAAGTGTCTGAGTCCTAGCCCCCAGTGAGCAAGCCAAGGGCGACAGTGGCAAGGAAAAACTCCCTAAGAGCATGAGGAAGAAACCTTGAGAGGAACCAAGACTCAGGGGGGAACCCATCCTCCTCTGGCCGACGCCGGTCTCCATGACAACAATACTTACTCATCCTATTGTTTTTAATCCCAAAATCAGTCACCAGCTGATAATAAAGAATAGCAACACTATTTTACAGAGGCATAAGATGTTTCGTGGATTAACTTTGTAGTTAGACGTGACCATTAAAAGTGTCTGGTCTTCTGGGAGAAGCTGTTATAGCTTGTGCTGTGCAACTAATGCTGATGAGTTTAGCATTAGCGCTAATGACATGAAGGTGTGAATGAGGAAGGGGGAGTTGTGCTTCCTCAGACGTGTAGGCGAGACAGGAGAAACAAATGTAACCAACAAAAGCAATATACAATAAAAGAGGAGCCATGCACCTGGAGATGTTTTGCAGGAGGAGTTTCAGAGAGTTTTATGTGTGGGTTGGCCCTCAGGGAAACCGATGCTGCTTAAAGCTATTGACAAATATTTGGCGTACAGTTTTGCTGACTCATTATACGTTTCATAAATGCAAGTCCCATTTGCTGCATTAAAGTGGCATGTGATACAGCAATTATGTTTTGCGTGGCTTAAAGGCAAAACTGTTGATAATTAATGTTTTAGTGTTTTAGACCTACATTAGTGTCAAAACACGAACAGTAATAGCTTCTGGACTGCACTCCAAACTGTTTTTCAGATTAATATCGATCATTCGACCAAACTCACCATTCAGAAAAACATCCTTCAGCCCACCCAGTTGAGCTTTGATGTGGCTCAGAGCAAGATCTACACCTTGATGAAGAAGGACTGCTATCCACGGTTCCTGTCCTCCGACATCTACTTAGGCCTGACCAAGAGGAGGGGCCCCGGAGTCATGACCAGGAGGAGATCTCGATCCTTCGTGTTCAGTGACCGGCACGAGAGCAGCGGAGAGTGGTTTTAGTTCAGCAGCTACGATTTGGGTCTTTGCAGTCTTGGTCACGCATTGTATAACCTCACTGACTTGACAAACGGCTGCAAAACGTGTACGTTCATGTTTTCTATATTTACAATGTATTTGCATTTAAATACGAATGCTGTTTGTACATTATTTAAAATCTTGCCCGTTGACTTAAGATTTCATGCAATTTCTTACAACATGATTGAATCTTCCTTCAGACTTGTAAATTGTACATAGACACTGCATGATGAATAACTGTATATTAAAATCTTAATATATAATTTAATGCCTGATCTGTCCTCGACGGTATTCAGTAGGTGAACGCACGTGTCAGATTTACAGCCAAACATGGACCTGTTTGGTTTTGTTTCCCTGCGACCAGAATCAATAGGAGCACGTGCTGATGGGCCCAGAAGTAAAATGAAAACAAAGTCAAATCTGTTTCAGCACTCTCTCTTTGTCTCGCTCTGTCGCTCTCCCTCTTCCTCCGAGAGATAGCATTTACGATATTTCAGCGTGCTTTCACGTTTCCGTCCAGAGTTCCCACTGTGCCGTTAAATATTGAGAGAATGGCGGGTGTCCGCTTCCAGGTGCGGTATGCACACACGGGTTTGCAGAAAAATCAAAAGCCAAAAAAAATCAACAGCTGCAGCAATTGTATAAATGTCTTATAAAACGTCAAGAAGCAAGTGAAGTCGGAAATCTTAAAGTAACCCACACTTTAGTGTCTGCAGAACTCTGAGCGCAGAATCCATCAGGCACTCCCGTCATATCTTAATCCACAGTGCTTGGATCTTGGAGCAAACATCAATTACAGGTGCAGCTGAGGGCTGAGATCTGTCTGTGGATAACAAGAACGGAGGCCGTAATATCAGCCACAGCATTACGGGTGTTAAATCTATCACATCCAGATATTACAGCGCCTCAGTACAGGCTTTAAACCACTGAAGAAATCTATATTTCCAGAACTGGTCTCAGGTAAAATACTAATGACACAGACAAAAGGTAAATGCGAAGCAGCTCTGGAAACCAGTGGCAACAAAAACTTCATTAGTAATAAACGACGAGAGCTGAAAGCCGTTAAGCTTTAACGGTGGGATTGTTTATGGTGCTAAACGCTTATTAATCCTCATTTCCAGAACAACGCCAGGATGAATGGTTTAATGCTTGTAATTAAGATCGACGCGCATGAAAGATTTATCTTTGTTGATTTAAAAGTAAAAGCTGTCAGAACCCAGAAGGAAACTAGTGTATGATAATAAACTACGGAAAATGCGTTTACCCCAGGAATAATTGTTTGGGTACAGAGTCCGTAGCTTTTGGGGAACTTAGCTTTAGGAGTTAGCTTAGCATCTAGCACTGTCAGCCCTATCTCCACAGACATGGGGTAAATAAACATACCACTGAGTTGTACTAGTTAGCTACTCAGATATTTTGAATTATCTCACATTTGGAATTGAAAGTCACAGGACTCAAACTGCATGTTTTTTGTGTGTTTGCTGTTATTGCATCTTATTAGGAAGTTTTGGCCGTTTCTGTCTTAAGAAATAAAGTGTGGTTTAAGAATGATATGGTGTCAGATAGCGCCCTCAAAGACCACCCTGGTGCACTCTCACAGATCACCCCGGTACACTCTCACAGACCACCCCAGTGCACTCTCACAGATCACCCCGGTGCACTTTCACAGATCACCCCAGACCACCCTGGTACACCCTCACAGATCACCCTGGTGCACTCTCACAGATCACCCTGGTGCACTCTCACAGATCACCCCGGTGCACTCACAGATCACCCCAGTACACTCTCACAGATCACCCCAGTACACTCTCACAGATCACCCCGGTACACTCTCACAGATCACCCTGGTGCACTCTCACAGATCACCCCAGTACACTCTCACAGATCACCCCAGTACACTCTCACAGATCACCCCGATGCACTGCTGGTGTACAGCTTAGCTCAAGGACACAGAGCTGAGCAGGTCTAAGACATCATTTAAGCTGTCCTTCTTTATAGCATGTGGAAGTTGTGGTTTTTCACAGCAGTGCGGTAGTGGAAGACGTCATTGGCTTCTTCACACAATTTAGTGGTCTTCAGAGTTTTTTTTTTTTGTTTGCTTTCCTTTTGAAACTGCATTTAGGTGTATTCCGTGCTCGAGGTTATTGGTAATGTCACAACCCTAGCAATGCTGTATTCTGCTAATACTCACCATAGTTCCTAACAAAACCTGCATTCAGAACCATAGACTTGGGCCTGTGCTGAATGTCACAAAGACATTTCAGTTTTAAATAGTAAACATGTACAAAATGTACTGGTAAGAGCTGGGGAGACGGTAGCTTGGACTTTGCCTAAGGTGCTGCCCCTTCGACCCAGACCCGGATAAACGGGGGATGATGGATGGATGAATCGATGGATAAAATGTACATGTTGTCCTCTTTTAGATAGTTAGTCATTTTTGTCCTGGAAATATACAAACAACAAAGGACAGTGGTTTTCAAACAGGGCCCCAATTTACACAGGTGTCCGTGTTCACCTGTAGCTAATGTTTGGCCTTCACAGGGAAGCCAGTTTGTTAATGAGCAAATCAAGCTAACAGAGTTCAGGAGTTCACCACAGGTGAACTACTTAGTTGTCGCCAAAAAGGTCTTTTAACTAGCTCTAATTTCGTTAAGGTGGCGTGTTTTAGTCGACATGTACGGCAGCGGAGTGAGGTGGAAGTGAAGCCATCTGACGGACCCAAGTTTGCGCAGCGTGTCAGCGCGCGGCTCTGTAGCGCGTGCCCTTCAGCAAGGTGACGCGCGCTCGTATGAAATGCCAGATGGAAACCGAAGGGGGACATTTCAAATGGAGTTAAAAGTGACAGGGTGAACACTGGCTACAGTAGCCGGTAGGGAATCACGACCACGCATTGTTGTGTAAGACTCCTGTAACGACTGAAGTGCAGGTACTGGGGTGTGTGGAGAATTCAGAGCAGCACACCACCGTCGGCTAGACTTCATTGGAAATTCAAGCCTAGAGAAACAGTGGAGTGGCACTGCTGCGCGTGGAGCTCCAGCACTCCCGACTGCGTCCTGTACAAGAAATAAAGGACCGTGGGGAGAGGAAGCCGAACGAGGTGCCACGGCTCCACCTAATGGCCGAGTGAGGCATTACCTGGGATAATGGCTTTAGTGAAAACGAGATGAACGGTGTAAATACAACGCAGCAAAGGACATGATTGTATTCTGTATGTCCTAAAAAGAGTTTGCAGCCTCATTTTTTGCAGGCTAAAGCAATTACTCGTCTCTTTGTCAAGCAAACATCGTCTCTCTATCTTCCTCTCTTTCACACACACACACACACACACACACACACACACACACACACACACACACACACACACACACACACACACACACACACAGGTGCTGTAACCAAATTCGTACCCAAAATAAGTCACATTGTCACCAGCAAGCACTTATTCCACTTAAAAGCTGACTGAACTAGAAGAGTCCAACTTTCTCCGTATGCACGAATGTAGCATTATCACATTCAGCCCAACTGGAGGGAGGGGGGGGGGGGGGGGGGGTGCGGCTACAGGAGAACCAAAGACAAGGTTGATCCGTATTGTGTAAGCATTCAGCTCTGGGATTACTGGTACTGAGTCCTGTCAGACTTATTATCCAAGTGTTCAGCATACAGATGCAGCATGCTTCAAAATGTCAGGCACACGGTTGCCGGAAGCTGTTCAGTACATCTCAATGCTGCAGAGATGAAGAAGGAGCACGTGAGAAAGACAAAGAGAGGGGAAGGTAAAGAACACGTGTGTGTGTGTGTGTGTGTGTGTGTGTGTGTGTGTGTGTGTGTGTGTGTGTGTGTGCGTGCGTGCGTGCGTGCGTGCGTGCGTGTGTGTGTGTGTATGTGTGTGTGTGTGTGTGTGTGTGTGTGTGTATGTGTGTGTGTGTGTGTGTGTGTGTGAGAGGGGCTTAAGCGCATCTCCACCACCTCCTTTGGAAATCAAATTCTGGAGGGCATGTAGGGATGATTACGGATGCAAATCCGGACTGGTCTTGCATTTTCTACTGCCTGCGGGACATTTACATGTCCAGGAAACCTGCTGAGATAGGGTTAATTGGCAGAGCTGGCGGGCATAAGGGATGTAAGCGTGGTCTTGGAGGAACCTTGGAAGAACCTTCTTCCCAAGAGCATTCACGTGAGCTGCCAGCCCAGAGACACTCTCTGGTGAGGACGTTAGCTTCTGCGGTGCTGCTGTTGTGACTAGCCTACCACCATCTTTCTCCCAACCAACAAACCCACTCACGTCGTCTCCCCCCTCCCCCCCACCTCCACACCTTCACACCCCCACACACTCCCACTCCCTCACACGCCCAGGTTCTACAAAAGGACGAATGAAAGAAGGAAGGATGCTATGAATGTTTTCCATACTGACCCAAACAGGCTGCTCTGTGGCTGATGTTTGACAGCAGGCAAATAGAAGGAGACAGGCTATTTCAACCACACTCTATTTGTTTAGGCCCAGATTTCCATCCAGTGATTTTAATATCACACATTCGATTCCTACCACTTGATTGAAGGGTTTCTGGGTAGTGACCAGCCAAATGAGAACAACACATTGTTGATGTTTTTTTTGTGAGTATTCAGTCTCAACAAGTCAGCAGTCTAAGTACTTGGATAAATGATATATATGTATACATTGTTATTAATTTATAAAGCCAAGAGTACTTGGATATGCAAATAAAAATTTTAAAGTTTTGGTTAATATTAAATAGTAAAACATTTTTAGTTTTAGTAGAGTTTGAAAGTTAGAAAGTGTTTGTTTAATGCATTAAGTGAAACAGAATATTAGTCTGTTATATTAGAGACCAATTAGAACACCAGGGCTTTTCTTGATTAGACCAATCAGGTGTTTCCTCTCATCCTTAACTGATTTCATCAGTTTCGCTGTGGACAAAAGACAGAGACACAACAAATAATCTCAGAATGAAATAAGACACGTATATTGAAGGAGAATTGTCGAGAATAAAAGCAGATAAGAGCAGGTGTCGTATTTGTGCCTCAGTTCAAGACCAAATGTTCAAGACCAACTGCTTCCCCACACATCTGGAAGGGTCTGCCGTCTACCCAACCAGTGCAAACCATCCAAATGGCTCAGTGACAAAGCTAGTGAAAGATGGGGTCATTCGCTCGAATGATGGTCCAGAGGAGGGTCCGACATAAAACCATTAATGTTTTGTGTACATGTTGGGAAGCAAAGTTAATTACAGTCCTACTAAAATGTTCGCCCTAGAAATACACGCCATCCTGGAAATTTCACTGTGGTCCATGCTGATTATATAGAATAGCTCTATTCAGCCATAAACAGCAAACTTGGCAGACTGATCTAGATATGGTCTTCCTGTTTGAAGTTTACATTTTTTTGGTATAGTATTTTCTAAACAATACTTCATATATTCATTCATATTTGTTCATATCATTAGTTCATATGCCACAAAGCACATTATCTCATTTTACAATATGTAGTTCTATTAATGGATGTGACCTCTAAATTGAAGCCATCATCTACTTACTAACTACTGAAACCCTAAAGACCCTGGTGCTTCCCGCCAGTGTCTCCTGAGCCCTAACGTGAGCCAGGCTTCCCCACGGGGCCTGTGGTGAGGAGACCCTCCCGAGCTTTGCATACTCATTTCCATGTCTTCCATTCATGGAAGGTAGACCTGCTCTGAGTCCTCCAGACTCGCACACGCCGACCGAGAAGGCAGCAGCCACAGAGGACTGGAGGGGCAGAGATGGCCATAAAGTGAGTTTGTTTAGGATTCTATTTGCATCGCTTATTGCAAATGGGAACGGAACTTTTCAAGCACTGATTAGGCCGTGTTTGACGTTACGGGTCGTATATTTGCTGGCAAACTAATGTGCCAAAATGTCAATGTTTTATGGGTATTGTCCCATATATTGTATATGATAATGTGAACTCCTGAGGGTTTCTTCGAAAAGAATGTGATTTCAAGCAAATGGCACGGTTGTAGGATGATTAGGGTTTTTGCGGTCTATGTGACCAGTGAAAGATCTCAATGTAATTTTCAAAGGTAGACTTTGTTGCTTTTCCAAGGATCCTCTTGAAGACGTTGCATCCTGGAGTGAGTCTATTGAAAGGCTTTTGTCATGTAAAGGTAAGTAACCCATGGCTCATCCTCAGAACGTCAATAAAATTAATGTAAAAAAGTAGCTTTTTACATTAGGTTGTATACAAACATACTTGTTATGTTAATTACAGTCAATTAACTGTATGGATTAGTGGATCAGTTCAGATGGATTTGAAGTAGAATCTGATAAATTACTGAGTTTCACTTGTACATTTTTATTAAGTTCCTGCATATTAACTATGGCTTTACCCAGTTATAGTTTAAATTGGTTTCTTTAATATAAGCATCAAATTTAAATGTGTTTATTTACAATCAATCAGAGTTTGTTCACACATCCACCAAATGTGATTTTAAATTTGAGGGAAAAAAAAAACAGATCAAAATGCAAAAACATGCTCAAAATACCTGAAAGCATCATCCTTTAGGGTGATTTGTGTAATTCAAATCTAAGAGCCAACATTCAAATTTGAGTTTTCCATCTCCTCTGTGAGAATGAGTCAAATGAGAAGTGAAACGTGCAGCATTTGTTCACACCATGTCCAGAGGTTTACGATTCCCTCCCCATGACGTCTGGGAAATCTGTTTTTGCAGCCGGTCAGCAGGCCTTCCAGGAGTTCCTGAGGTCCGAGTACAGTGAGGAGAACATCCTGTTCTGGCAAGCCTGTGAGGACTATAAGAAGATCAAGAACACACCCGAGATGATCAGCGCAGCCAACCGCATCTACTCTGAGTTCGTGCAGGTCGAGGCCCCCAGACAGGTATGCCACAGTCTCTGACCCTGCGTTTAAGGCTTTGTGCTTGCGGACAGGAGAGTTCTTCCAGCTTACTGTCTTCTAGCAGCTCTGGTTCATCCCAGTGGAGGTTCCACCAGGGTCATTAGGAATCAGACTCAACAACCAAAGAGTCTTTGTAGGATAAATGCTTGCAGACTTGTTCTGGATTCTATGTTGTATATTGTATTCTGAGTTTTGTCGGTGCACAGAATGTAGTCTAAGTGTTTAGATATGCACACAACACGTCACTGCTGTGATTTTAGATCTTGGTCAGTTGAATTAAGGCGGGGAGGGATTAAAGAGTTTGGGATTTTAATGACGGGTGTATTACAGAAGCATTATAGAATTGTACATGCGTGTCAGGCAACTACTTTGACTTTATTTGACTTATAAGTGACGTTGTTTGCTTTGGTTTCATTCATTTAATCTACAGGGAGATCATTGTTGAAACATAAACACTGCTTAATGTGTATACTTCAAACCCAAAGTGACATTTGCCCTCTTGGGATTTGCAGATCAACATAGACTGTGGGACCCGGGCAAACATAACGAAGAACATCTCTGAGCCAAACCTGGAGTCCTTTGACAAGGCCCAGAAGCTGATCTACAGTCTTATGGCGAGGGACTGCTACCCCCGATTTTTAAAATCCGATATATACCAGTCCATACTGCAGAAAGCAGACAGCAGCTGACTTCTCTAGGGAGAGAGCTCTTCCTTTCAGAGTGTGTTTTGTTCCCAGGTAAATGCACCTTTAAATTTGGTCAGGCTGAACCACTGGCTTTTCAAACTGAGATAAAAAAAAAAAAAGACTCAGCCTGAAAGGGACATTTTGTCCTTTTCAGAGAGATGAAGTGTTCTTTATTGAAGGACATCATGACTTTTAATACTCTGAAATCCTGAATTAAACTGGCAGTTTAGTTTTAAAAAGGTTTCTGACAATAACAAGAATAATTTGATACAGCAATAATAACTTATACTGCACAAAAACAGGCGTCAGGTATGCCAGACAGGTGCAGTTATAGCACTTGACTTCTGCAAAAGGTTGCAGCCTAATTCAACTTCACCATCTTAAACACATGCCAACACAGATTCTTAAAATTCGTTGTCAGTTTATTACCTGGTAACTAACGCATTTTACAAAAAGGATCGTTCGAGTGTATTGCATATTAAGAGTTATAAGGATCATTTTCGTTGACCCCTTATATTGTACAGAAAAAATACGTTTGCAGCAGACTGTGTTAGTTAGCATTATTGTATGCTGTAGCAATATTGTATGCTGTAGATAGGTCTAAGACCTGTTTATCATAAAATCTAAGGTTTCATTGTTAGCCTCACAATGTTCTTAATGTAATAATATATATAAATGCAAAATATTTCTTATTTGTGTGAGGATTGTGTGAGCAGGCTTCTGCATACAGTGCTTTTTGTAAGGACGTGTTGTTCATAAATCAGTCTAAACAGATTATAATCCCCCCCTAAACAACCCAAGGTAAGTCATTCAGTGTTTAAGATGCAATATACAAGTTCTGACATGTATCAATGAGAACACAATTGTAATGTTTAGTCCAAACCGTAGCTGTTTCTCTGAATGGACATGAGCTAAGTCTGTTTGAGTCTCTCCTCTAAACCTCGAGTAGTACAGTCACTCCCAGGATTAGCTTCCCTTTGGACTGAAATACATTTAAATGTTCATCATATTCCTGTTTCAAAATGCCAATTGCGCACGTTCTCAGATAAACAGCAGGTGGCAACAAAACACAACAAACAACAGTAACAATACATACGTTTTTAAACAATAAATAAATTCTTGAACATAATATTAACAGTCCACATCCGAGTGAGTGGTCGTTGTTTGTCTTAAAAACTCAAGGCCACTTGAGGACTCTTAAGATTGTGGTTTTGAAAAAAGAAATCTTAAGAAACAATCCCTTCATTACAACAGCATGCAGCAGTGCCTTCCAAGAGTCTTAAGGGAACTTCGTGCTTTGCGTTCAGTGATAACAATGACTTATGGCACTCTGACATGTATATTGTCTCATGAAGTGCTTTGGCAGGCCACCTCTAGAGCTTCTATCTGCAGACGGCTGCGTGACACGGTTCTTCGGGTGTCCGTCTCTTTCCGTGCTGTGACATGCACGCTTAATTGTCCATTAAAAAGATCTCGATGAGCCTCAAACATCCCCCTGCTCTATTGAATTGAACCAGTTATTTGCCTTTGTCATTGGTCAATAACGAAATCCCACCCAGTGAGTCTGGGGTCACTGTGCATTTGGTATCAGTGCCTCCAGTCACTGTACTAGTGCCGCTGTCAGTTACAGTATCAATAAAGATGAGCGATGAGTAATACCACCTTAAGGTATTACTCGTATATAACATTATTATAGCCATAACGTTGCTTAGCAGGAGAGATATAGTCAATCCCTCTATCAGTCTTCCCTCTGTGATTGCCCATCGCACTGGGTAGACTGATTATTACCTTCTGCTGTATATAAACCCTCTTTTGCAGGTTTATGTCCTTTTCACCCACTGGAACCTCTCATTCCTGGTCAGAAGGCTCACGGATTTGCATCGCTTTGCTTTAAAGACAGTGTGCCGTGTTTTTTGTTTCTGATGGTGTACCTGACCGCAATGAAGGCGTAAGACTTGCAGGATGAATGGGTGACAGACGTGTAGCTAAATCTAGTCTGGATGACAGACCTTTATCTAGCTGAAAGGTAGAATGGTGTACAAAGCAGTCAGAACTAACTGTTACATTACTTGATACAGATGTGTTTTTTTTTTTTGTACCACATTTGTCAGCTGACCTGACTGTGCCGGGGAACTCTGTGTGATCTGTACACTTTTACTGACCTCTTTCGCAACAGACCTGCTATGGACTGAGGAACAGGTGTTAGCTGGACTTTTAAATGAATCTTTAAAAAATGAATTTTAATAATGTTTATGCACATTTTCACAAATGTAGCCACATCACTTTCCCTCCCACTGGGCGAATGATTCTGATCTTAACAAAAGATGATAAAAAAGCGCGGAATAGCACAAACTAATAGACTGAAAATGTGTCACCAGATATAAAGCATTTAAGATGCTGCATTTGTTGAAGCAATTAAAAAGCCTTCAACACATTAAACACTAAATGACAATACATTAATCTCACTGAGCTTTATCCAAAATGCACATTGAGCTTCATGCAAAATGGAACAATGCTAAGTCATGTTGACTGTAACAGAGTAGAGCAAACTTTATAAAAGACTTAACAACTCACATGACAGTATCACATTACAAAACAGTAAACATCCAGACAGCGAATGCCAAATATACAGCAAACATACTAATCATTTTATATGAGCTAGCCACTGTAGTCTCTAAATACTACTACCTACTATTATCTACATACAGAGCAGCAGATGATATTGTTAACGTTTGCATGGATCAGCTGATCTTCAGATCTCTGTGTGAGTTTGAAGATAGCAACTCAGCTTCTTTGTGCTGAAAATGTTTCAATCCTTCAGCTCTATCCACCGATCACCAACTTTTGAAATGACAGGAAGCAACAGGAAGCTGGGAAAACGCGTCCCTGACCCCCGACCTTTATCTCGTCTCCTCACAAGGCCTCGTCCTACGTCCTCTCCTCCCCGTGCGTCCTGTCCCTCAGCTGTGTCTCCACCACCCTCACCACGCTCATCTCGGACCACGATGACTCCACCAAATCTGGAAGATTAACCAATTAATATCCTGCTGCAGCCGAAACGACTTGAGTTCAACACGGATGACAGAGGTTGTTGATGGTTGTTTACTTCAGGAAGTACACCGCCACTTCATTTTGATAACTCCCTAGCACACGCCGAAGTTTGGGTTACCAACCATTAAATTGTAATAATTTTTCTGCTGTCATGAAGGACTAATGTTCGTGTCAAAAGTTCTTAAAATGTTTTCGTGCTGATATTCTTAAGGTTGCAATTCCCACAGATGGACGTTGGTAATGCAATGAATTCTACTGGAGGGCTCAGTGACTTTTAGTGTGGGACCGTGAAAGGATGAAACATTTTCATTACGCCACTCCAACAGACTTCTAGGTGATGTTGTGGAAACATCTAGGAACACCAGTAACTCAGACATGAAGTGACAGACAGCAAAAGCTGACATTATATTGAATTGTGTGGTTCCAGCTTTGTGGCAGGTTGAGGGAGGGCCCCTCGAGATGTGACAGGGCAGGGTGCCCACAACGTCCCACACAGCATGCACAACAACAGGCCCTGACCTCAACCCCAGCAAACAGCAACATGCAAACACCTACGTCTACTGAAAAGGTCACTGCGACCCAGACCTTATCAGCATCAATGCTTGTGTCTGGAGGTGCATCTCCAAAATATCATTTGTAATGTATTGTTGGTGTAGTTTTAGCTATGTATAAATGCATTTTCTGAGGTGTCCTCAAAAGTTAACAATGCAATAGCAATTGCAAAGGAAATAAAAGATTATATCAGGACACAGCACTAACACACAAAGCAAGAACACACCGGTTTCAGAAAAACATAATAAAATACTGAGAATTTCTGAAAACAATAAAAATAGAAAAAAACAAACCTTATCTATAGACCATAACGTCATAGCATTAATCAAATTCTGAATCAGAATCAGTTTTTGCTTGTTGGCCAATTACATTTTCAATAACGTGCTACATAACAAGATAAAAGATGTGCAGATATTATGGCAGTGTGGAACCCGGTTCTTGTTGATGAACCTGCTTGAGTTTAGGAAAAACTGAGCTTCTTGCTTGTTGAGAGTTTTTGTTCAGAACAGACAAGTCTCTTACCAGAGAGAGCTGTTTTAAAGAGTTCATGTCCACGGTGTGAGGAGTTGGACAAGAACTCACCTGCTCCCTTCGGGGTTCTGGAGTTACGCAGGTCGTGGAGAACCGGCACGTTACAGCCAGACACTCTGTCAGCAGAGTTGATGATGCACTGCTGTCTGTCCCCGTCCTTGGCAGCAACAGCGGCATACCAAACCGTGTTGTAGAAGAGTCATGACATTACGAAAAATTATTCTGTGCAAAAAAACAAGGTACAAGGTTAGGTTGCGTACTTAATCTATCATGGGGAAAATAATAAAAGACAATTGTCCACTATATTGACTATTGAGAGGAGAGATGGTCTACTATAGTGACTGTTGAGAAGAGACGGTCTACTATAGTGACTGTTAAGAAGAGACGGTCTACTATAGTGACTATTAAGAAGAGAGATGGTCTACTATAGTGACTATTAAGAAGAGAGATTGTCTACTATAGTGACTATTAAGAAGAGAGATGGTCTACTATAGTGACTGTTAAGAAGAGATGGTCTACTATAGTGACTATTAAGAAGAGAGATGGTCTACTATAGTGACTGTTAAGAAGAGATGGTCTACTATAGTGAATGTTGAGAAAAGAGATGGTCTACTATAGTGACCGTTCAGAAGAGAGATGGTCTACTATAGTGAATGTTGAGAAGAGAGATGGTCTACTATAGTGACCGTTCAGAAGAGAGATGGTCTACTATAGTGACTATTAAGAAGAGAGATGGTCTACTATAGTGACTGTTCAGAAGAGATGGTCTACTATAGTGACTGTTAAGAAGAGAGATGGTCTACTATAGTGACTGTTAAGGAGAGATGGTCTACTATAGTGACTGTTAAGGATAGAGATGGTCTACTATAGTGACTGTTAAGAAGAGATGGTCTACTATAGTGACTGTTAAGAAGAGATGGTCTACTATAGTAACTGTTGAGAAGAGATGGTCTACTATAGTGACTGTTGAGAAGAGATGGTCTACTATAGTGACTGTTAAGGAGAGAGATGGTCTACTATAGTGACTGTTAAGAAGAGATGGTCTACTATAGTGACTGTTAAGAAGAGATGGTCTACTATAGTGACTGTTAAGGAGAGAGATGGTCTACTATAGTGACTGTTAAGAAGAGATGGTCTACTATAGTGACTGTTAAGAAGAGATGGTCTACTATAGTAACTGTTGAGAAGAGATGGTCTACTATAGTGACTGTTGAGAAGAGATGGTCTACTATAGTGACTGTTAAGGAGAGATGGTCTACTATAGTGACTGTTAAGGAGAGAGATGGTCTACTATAGTGACTGTTAAGAAGAGATGGTCTACTATAGTGACTGTTAAGAAGAGATGGTCTACTATAGTAACTGTTGAGAAGAGATGGTCTACTATAGTAACTGTTGAGAAGAGATGGTCTACTATAGTGACTGTTGAGAAGAGAGATGGTCTACTATAGTAACTGTTGAGAAGAGATGGTCTACTATAGTGACTGTTGAGAAGAGATGGTATACTATAGTGACTGTTAAGGAGAGATGGTCTACTATAGTGACTGTTAAGGAGAGATGGTCTACTATAGTGACTGTTAAGAAGAGATGGTCTGCTATAGTGACTGTTGAGAAGAGATGGTCTACTATAGTGACTGTTGAGAAGAGATGGTCTACTATAGTGACTGTTGAGAAGAGAGATGGTCTACTATAGTGACTGTTGAGAAGAGATGGTCTACTATAGTGACTGTTAAGAAGAGATGGTCTACTATAGTGATTGTTAAGAAGAGATGGTCTACTATAGTAACTGTTGAGAAGAGATGGTCTACTAAAGTGACTGTTGAGAAGAGAGATGGTCTACTATAGTGACTGTTGAGAAGAGAGATGGTCTACTATAGTGACTGTTGAGAAGCTCATTCTGCTGTTCTGTTATGTCAGTTCTTGACTCTTTTGTTGCATTGCCAGCTGTTTGTTCTTAAAAACAAAAACATTAAGCTTAATTTTCTATATAAGGCAATATAATTTGGGAAAGGTGCACCCTCACCTTATTTTAGAACTTTAGTTCCTCGCTCTACAAGTGCTCTGCATGTGTGAGAAGGTCTCAGGATGAATGGTAACGCATCAAAGGTGCTGCTTCATGAAGCTGGTTAACAAAACTCCAAGAGTGTATGAAGCTGTCATCAAAATATAGATACAGTATGAATGGCAGGCATGCTGAATGTGACTACACGTCATCTTTGCCCTACTTACAGAAACTTGCGGCTTTTCAACAGTATCTGACATAAGCACACTCGCACAACACTGAAGTAGCAGGCCCATCCAGCGGCTCCATCATGTAAGGACCAGGATTCTGGACCGCAGTGACGGCCAGCGTCTTCCGCAGTTAGTGGTTGTACCAGTCCTGGTCAGAGGGCTGGTCCTCCTTGGGCTCTGTAAAAGAGTCCACATCCTGGCAGGTATAACCCTCTCATGAACAAGACTGGGGCACGGACCTCCGAGAAGACCATCCCTGCTCTCTCCTCCCACTTCTTCGTCTCAGGCCCCGCCTCCTCCACCCCACCTTTGGCCATGAGGGTGGAAAGCTCCCACCAGTTGGTCTTCCTCATTGTCTCTTAAGCTCCTCCTCCGAACACCTGTCGTGCACAGAAAAGAGTCCTCGTGACGCCTCTGGTGTGAAGGCATCACGTGTCACTCCACAACGTGCAAGGGACGAAGCAGGATGCCAATCGAGGCGAGCACGTCTTTTACTTTCAATTTCAGGACGCTAACACAAACAAGACGAGGACAGGTGTAACGTGTGACACGTGTAACGCGTGACACGTGCGCAAATTAATATGCAGACATCTCTACTTCCGTTTCGTGGAATAAAGCACTTCATATTTTATGTATTTCGATGTACGATAACAAATTATCATTCTTTCGATAATAAAGAATTATCATTCATAATGGCATTGTAATATCAGAGTCAGATTATTTTTAATGTACTGTGAGTGAAGGTGTGAGTGATAGTGCTGGGGTGGGGGGGGGGGGGGGGGGGGGGGGCATGTCCTTTATGCATCCACATTAAAGGTGGCGACCCAGGCTATGTTCAGTATAGCTGCATACTACATACTACATACTGCATACTGCACTCATATTGTAAGTTACATCCTAGTACCTTACTATGCAACACTCTATCCCCTATTTGACAAATGCAAACCATACTATGATTTGCATAGTATGGTCACACGAACCTATGAAGGTACCGCCCACTTGTGAAAGAGCTTCTGGCAATGGGATGCAGGAGATTACACCTTGAAGACGGCTCTGGTCGTATCTTTCGCACTGAAAACCTTCATTTTGCTTGCATTCTGCATAATGATCTGGGGCCCAATCTGTATGCAAATAGTATGCAAACATATTTATTTCGAACACAACTATCTCTCTGCACAAGCTGATATTTGAACATCCTGTCTTTCATACTGCCCCTGAAAGAAACCATACTCCACTACGTGGCTTGACTGGACTTGACATCATATACAGTGCTGCTTGAACGTTTGTGAACCATCCAAACGTGGTCATTGTTTTCTAATAAAACAATGGGAGGTTCTTCTTTTTATATGCACTGGTGACCATTCTCCAAACAAGGTGCCCGTGACTGTGGGTAGGATTGTGGCCAGATTGTGTAGGTTTTGATGGTCATCCACTTATGTGCAGAGTTGCACAGATGCTGAGTGTCCTCCACGCAACTAGGGGGCCCCCAAGAGCACCAAGATATCGTGACGAGCCTATTAATTACATAAGAATTTGGTACTGAGGTGGTGGGGGTCCTAAGTGATGTTGTGCTTAAAGCCATTCCAGTATCCTACAGTGGATGGATGGAGATGGTCTTGTAGATATTCCACAGACTGATGGGCTTTCACCACCTTCTCCTCAATATCCTCAGACATCTCCTCTCCTCACAGCGTTGTTGATCTGTGTGCTTTACACCTTTGCATGACACTGGCCAAGACCAGTATGGTTGATTTCCTCTCCCTTTTAATCAACGTGGCTCAAATCTTCTCCCAAGGATGTCTCATTTGATTGGTCTGCTTCATTGAATACTTTTTTCACCTGAGACTTTCAAGAGAATAAGAGACATAAGAGAATCGTGGTAAAACAACAGAAAAATTGAAACTACTCAGGGAATTCACAAACTTCCGTTGTTAAATGCCTCTGATTGGAGTTCTTTCGCTTATGAAAAGCATATTCTCATGCATATTCTCACAGTTTGTCTGCTTCCCTCTTGGAGAAAAAAACAGCATAACTGCACAATGAAAGCGAAAATGTCTGTCTTCTCATTTTTAATAGGAACTTTCAATTTTTATATTACAATTTGTGCGCATTAATATGCAAACAAACCGGTTTTGAATTGACTATCAAAACACCTTTGAAGGCCCCTAAAACAGCAGGCATTCTGTAATTCATATTCCAGGAACAGAAGACAAACCAGGAGTCTAATGCAAAACACAAGAACACAAACAATTCTAGACTGAACAATAGTGCTGCTTTCAAA
Source organism: Brachyhypopomus gauderio (assembly GCF_052324685.1). Classification (NCBI taxonomy): domain Eukaryota; kingdom Metazoa; phylum Chordata; class Actinopteri; order Gymnotiformes; family Hypopomidae; genus Brachyhypopomus; species Brachyhypopomus gauderio. The sequence continues at coordinate 21,337,118 of NC_135224.1, read as the reverse complement.
CAGCATGACTTTGGGTAGCTCTGCTAATGGAATGCAAACTATTCTAAAATATGCAGGCATGTCAAAGCAGAAAAGTGTCAAATTTCCTTCACCAGAGTAAGTTTCAGTCAGTCATTGCACAAACATTGCTATATCACTTATTCTTAATTTGATGCGATGAAAATAATATTAAAAGCAAGTAGCCACCCACTACGTGAGTATCTGCCTACTCTTAATCCCGTTTCCGGTTTTATTAATGTTCTCAACTGTCTTTTTCCTGTGCAAACCGCTCAGAACAGATTCTGCAAGCGTGTAACCCTGAAACCAGACCAGACAGTCTGACTAACATTGGCGGTTTTATTTTCAACGCGCTCTTCCTTTCTGTCGCGATTTGAATGCAATGTCCTAATGTGTGAATGCTCAACCTTACAGTGAGTCGTTCGGCACTTCCTCTTCACCTCATAGCCGCTTTCATTGCTGCATAAATGAACTGAGGACGTGCGTCATGTGTCATGTGTCCTCGTGAACCGCTTGTTTTGTTTAAGGTACATTTTGTTTGTTTACGGGGTATTATTTTAGAAGTCGCGCTGCCATCCAAACCGCACTGTTCGTAGGCCAATACCCACAAAAGGCAGCAAGTGGAAAGTTTCAAACCTTCCATACACATCTTTAAATATGTAAACATTGTTTCATTTTCCCTTTTCAAGTAAGTAGGTTACATACATATCAGAACTGGAGTATGCTATTTAACGTAAGTGCATTTAAACATTGCCACAAAAAAATATTGGAGCACTCAATCAATATTACTAGATGCTACGGTTAATCATTCTACAAATGATTCCATGCCGTGTCATTTCAATGAAAAGTAGCTTCAAAGATGCATAATACCATTAATCACCGTGTCATAAATCTATCCCATGACTGTATGCTAATGATTAAATATGCATATGTGGAGAACTATTTTTATGCTCTCGTGTCAAACTTGCTAGACATCGGTCTGAAACCAAATAAGTGGGCAGATTTCCTGTCTGTACTGTTTGTACCATTGGTCTTGACCTTTCTCTGTTTGTACCATTGGTCCATTTTTTAAACAGGCCTATTTGAAAACAACGGGCGGGCCATGACCCTGCCCACCAGCTTGCTGAAGAGCTGTGGGGAAAGGTTTGGATTAATGTTACCTACCTCAGGTTCACGTGCACATATGGGGATACAAAGGCAAATCGGCAACAACATGAGCAAAATAGTAGGAGTTTAGTTTGAAGCTATTTATAGGGTACATTCTGAAAACAGTGGATCCCAACACTACTTTTATAGTATGTGCTGGCTTATGAGGCATTATCAAAGGCCAATGATGTTTCATTTTGGGTCCTTGGGGCTCTACAGGAATGTAAAATAAATTGCCATCACAGAGCTCACACAAGTCAGCTACAACTACAGCAAATTTGTCCACCTTCACAAAAGACACTGCATGGGCCCCTAATGTCCCTGTGGGTGTTAAGTGCACAAAAATAGAGTTACCTCATTCCCTTTACATTGGGGAAATGGACTATTTCAGCCTCACAAGACTAGAATTCAACCACATGTGTCTTCCTCCCCAGGGAGAAAAAAACATAACAAAAAACTTTGAGAGTTTTTAGTGCAGTCCTGAATGCAGTTTCCTGTGAGTCCACTGGTATCAATGTATCCTAGACCATGACTTTTACTTTGAAGGATATATTTCATATCTGCAGGTATACACTGTGGTACAGGGCAGGGAGTTTGTTTGGACTTATCCATTTGCATTTTAGATACAGCATAATTCTGCTTTGCTGAAAAGTACTCAATGTTCTGACTTTTGTCATCAAACACTCGGGAGCCATTTTCTTTTGTGATGTTTGAACGCCATGTACTGTAACTGATACCTGTGAGACATTTGCATAAGTGTGATCCTTTGGAATTTGCCAGGTTTGTTTATTCTCCTGACCAGTCATATTGAAAAAGACATTTAGCTTGATCTAAAAAAAAAATGGCAGGTCTGAAAATTCATGTGACCTGGGAGAAAAGGGGAAGTGAGACTAGTGACAGGGACTTTCAGACACTGTCTGGTAACATCCCTCAGGATGCAACAACATTCCCAAGAAAGTTCTTGACTCTCTGTACAGTAGATAAGATCAAAGAGTGCTCAAGGGAGAAAAAAAATCCCTCCAATTCCAGTGAATGGTTATTGGTTTCGCCTTTAGATGGCTTGTGGTCAGCAGTTCTGAAACAGCATTCAAAGAAGTCTTGAAGTCACACAGCAAATCTGTTCAGCTACAGACATATCACTGCACGGTTAACATCCTAGTACAGACCTGGTCTAGAGTTAGGGTTAACTAATTGCCCAGCTAAGGATGAAGCCCTGTGTGTGTTTGCTATGCCCAACAGCATAAAACCAGGCCAGGTATTGCATTTACATGGTAAACCAGAAACCTACGAAGACGCCTATGTCAGCAGGATGGCTTCCTTACTAATGGAGTTCACTGAAGACACTTGTTCAGTTATCCTAAGTTGACCTCATTCTATAAAACCTCTTGTTCACCGTGTTTGTCAAATGTCTGAGTGCATTCTTACACCTTTGTTCAGTTCATTCAGATGTGTTGTGGTTTCCTGTACATGGAGCATCAATACATTGTTTTCTTCAAATAGGCCTAACCCTACCACTAACCCTAAACTCTAAACCCTAACCCTGACCTATCACATTTATTACTTTATATACAGCTGGACATATCTGCCACCTGACGTTTTCAATGTTAACATGCTTACTGTGTAGCTTAAGTAATGCTAACAACACACAATTTCATTGTGATTACATCTGTGCTTACAAAAGGAAGCCACATTGCATTTTGCTAACCTACAGACCTCATTTAAAAGCCCTGAGGTAAGAATTTATCTATCACTGAAGTTTCCACTGCCAGATTTGCATCTGCACTTGCAACTCAACACACAAGAGAGCAAAACTGCACCAGTCCAAACCAGCAAACTAGCGTCACCCCAGAGTTCCTCTTTCAGTTTGCGGTTTCATACGTAGAAGTTGATGACATATATAAGTGGGCGGCACAGAAGCTCCCGTTCATAACCCGCGATAGCTAACGGTACATCCACGTCGTCGCTTCCACAAGGTCAAGCCCGAACACGGTAGAAACATGCCAAGCTTACTGACCATGAGCAAGGAAGAGAGCAAGGAAGAGAGGCCACTACAAACTCAGTAAGCAGGGGATGGATGGATTATTTCTTTCTTTCTGAGCTTCGGTACATGAACCTGAAACCTTCATGTATTCTTTCTGCGATGTTCTGCTTCAACTAAAACGCTTCTTTACTACAGGAGAAAAGACCTCAAGTGGCGGTTTCAGTACAAGTTTGTGAAATCCTCCGTGGCAGAGAAGTGAGTGTAATGTCATTTTCTTTTTGCATTATTTTCTTTTTGCATTATTATTCACACCGCTCATCCACTCATGCTCTCCTCTTCAAACAGGCTCATCCCTGGCGAGACCCTGCTGTGGTCCGAGTCGCTGGAAACTCTACTTAGATCGAAAGGTAAGCACTGTGGAATGCCTTCACGAGCTGATCTCCAGGAGATGATCATATTTGTGCTCTTCCTAGCGGCAACTGTTGCCTAGCAACAATCATAAGCACATATGTAAACATCACTGTACAGTTATTGTAAGAATGCAAATTCGTCCATATGAAAATATGTTCTCCTCAATGCAAATGTTTCATGGGTGATGCACATAAAATGTAGAGAGGGAACAGAAATACTGTGTTGGTAATCCAAACATCTGCATGTGCTATTCATACAATTATTCAGATATTTGCACAGATATTTGCTTCACGCTGATGGTGTGTGTTTATCGTATACATCACCTCCTTCACATCAACCCATGCCTGCCCTCTCTTGCAAACTGCAGATGGAATGGCGACCTTCCAAGCCTTCCTCAAGTCGGAGTTCAGCGATGAGAACATTGAATTCTGGGTGATCTGTGAGGACTACAAGAAAATCAAGTCTGCTTCTCGGCTCAACTCCAGGGCCAAGAAGATTTTTGAGCGCTACATCCAGACAGAATCTCCTAAAGAGGTAAAAAAAATGCATTTGCGCACATCATCCGTTGCTCTCAAAGCATTCGACTAGCTCAAATCCTCAACTCAAACGATGGAGTTATAAAAGTGCCAAAGCAAATGCGCTTCATTCTGAGGCAGCAGAATTGGAAGATGATCAAACAGATGCATGGGTCATTGGTGACAGAATTGATGGCACAATCGAGCATTGTTTGTTTAGAAACAAGTGTCATGCTTCTTGTTCCTATTTCTTAATGTCCTGCAGATCAATATTGACTATAAGACCAGGGAGCTGATCAAACAGAACATCAAGGCCCCCACCACCAAGTGCTTCGACGATGCCCAGAAGATCGTCTTCAGCCTGATGGAGAAGGACTCCTACCCCAGGTTCCTCCGTTCAGACCTATACCGAACCCTCCTGGAATCGGTCTCGAACATGATCAAAGTGTGACTGGAGTGGCCGGCGATCTGAGACCAGGCCGAAATGAGGAATCTTTTTAGATTCTGAGGATCGCAGCAGGAGGGTCCAGACGAGGGTTTTCAGCGCCAGTTGGTGTGACTGAACCCAGTCCTAGGTTTGGCTTGCCAGGCCGGTGTGGACACGTAGACCGCTGATGGCAGCCACTCCGACACACGGGCTGGCCCGGGATACACACATCTGTTGCATCGCTGTCCTGGAACACTACACAAGCATCCGAGGAACTCACATACAGAGCTAAATAAGCTTCTCTTTGAGCTGAGTCACCTGAACTAAAGTGGAAAGTTGCTGAGATAGTTATTACTTAATGGGATAGTCCTCATAGTAATCTCTATGTATCACCAATAAGACACTGAACAGTTGAACGGGAAGATAATATATTTGAATGTGTAGTGGTTTAAAGAGATACTCTGACAGAAGGGAAAAATTGTGACCTAGGAAATTTTTTCCTCCAAAACTAAAACAACTGATTGAAGAGGAAGTGGCCCTTGCATGGAGCGAGCAGCCACGAGAGGTCTCGCCTGCAGGCCGCATCTGAGTGCTCGTGTCTGTCCACAGTGGATTCAAGGCATTCTTCAAAGTTTTCAAATTTTGTTCATTTGATCATAAACGTATTGGGATCTCCATCCATTTGTCTGTCCTGAAGAGAAAACACGTGTGTAATTAAGTATGGAAACAAAATTGCTTTAAGAATCACATATAGCTTTAAACTGATTTAAAGCTCTTTGTAGTCTGCTTACATCATTATATACATCTGATATATTATGAGTTCAATAAATTAAATAACTTATATAATTGTTTTAATATATTAAATATTGTTGTTGAGGCTATTTATTGTTGATGCTAAATATTTGGGTATTTCACTGGTTGAGATGCACATATATATATATGTAGTATTTTGCTTGCTTATTCTCTGAAATGCTGAATAAATACAAAACGTAAAACGAAGTCTATGTGTTTAGATTTTTTGATAGTGTAATCAAATACTCATACACTTGTGGGGATTTCTATCATTTATCATTTGATTTTCTTGTCTGATGATGCATGAAAAGTGCCTGCCTGGTGTTTGGGTATCCCCTGGAAACTGCTCAACTGAAAGTCAAAGACCACATCACAGCGTGACAACGGGTGTTTTGTTACCACTTCCCCCTATTGCCTTGGTTACCATGTCCTGTTTCAGTCAGGTGATGGCAACCTAAAGATATGACTGACACACTCCAACACTGTGTTTGAATCATCTGACCAGGACGTGTGGTCACATTAGATACATGTCTGGCCAGCTCACCTGATGCTGTGCACCTGCTGGCCTTTAGCAACAACCGGTTCGGTGGGAGGGTGCGGTCTCCGGGATGGTGTGTGTTGTGAACTTGTAACTGTATTGCCCGTTGCCATCATCAGCAACGTTGTGGTGTACCAGAAAAGCACAGAGTAGACACAAGCTGCCCATTGAGGAAGTGACAGACGCAAACAGAGCGTGATGTCAGACGCTGCACTATCGCACACCACCTGTTTCTACACACATTTTTGACGAAGTGGTTTCTGACTTCTGAAATTACTCTCGGGAGAGGACGGGGGCACAACCTGTTCCTTTTCATTATCCACTTTGTTTTACTTGACTCCATGACTACCTTGCAGTCAAACAGCAGCTAGGCCATAGAGCAGAGGAGGAGGGTTTTATGTTTTAAATCACTGATTACTGAATCTGATTTAGTGGGCAGGTCATTTTTGAGAATACTCTTTTTATCAGATTGTTTTGATAGCAGCTAAATTTATAGTAAAACAGTACAAAAGCAATCATTGTGTAACCTTCGTACCTTGATGACACTGTGATCTCCAAGACATAACCGCAGGCAAAGTCATCATTCACCGGAAAAACCAATCTGGGCCCGGCACTTTTACTGCGCCACGTGGCCCGGGGCGGCGGTCAAACCCCGTCATCAAGGTTCGGCTAAGGCCCGACAACATACGGCCCAGAGATCTACGTCCCTTTACGACAACGTTGCTCTCACTCGCGAGTTTTCATATCGATTTTCCAACTATTTTACCACACGTATGTTTGATTTGCAAATCAGCGCGTGATGACGGGCGAAAGTTGCAGAAGGACTAATGAGAGGAACTAAAACCCACGAGATCCAAACCTAGTTGCCTAATCTCAGATGAGCTGTGAGAAGTGTCCTACAGAAGCAGTGAGACCAGACGGACAGGCCTTCAAAAAACAAAACTGCTGAAATTAACACGTGCAAGAAAATGTCCATATATTACTATAGCCTATACTGTGAAACTTATAAATTATTCGAACATTAAAGACTATTAATTCTGAATCTGAATTCTCGAGAAGGCATTTTTGTTATGCATTTGTGACTATTTTTGTTCCGTTTAAAATGCAGAGCATGCCTTGAGGCGTCTCGCCCTCACGTGCATCGTTTCTATTAATAGCACGCTGGATTTCACAATTTAAAAAATGCAAAGGTGAAGATAAAAGGTTTAAAGGAAACAGGAAATTGGCACCCTGATAAAGACGTTAAGATAAAAGAGCACACGTTGCATCACAGAGTCAAACGAAGTACCTCCGCCTCTTCACTGATTTGAGATCTTGTGCGTCACCTAAAGCGCAGTTAACGTCCCGCAGCAGACGGGGCTGACCGCGATCTGATGAACGTTTGACCAAACGGAGATGGAATCGAGTTGACCGTCACCTGTAATGGAGGTCACCGAAATACTGTCGGAGAGCGTCAGTGGAAAATATCACCAACCCAAAGCGGCCACGTAAGTGAATTTTTTTGTTCAATATCGGATGGTTGATCAAGGTAGTCACAGGTTGTCACATTTTGCTAATATGCAACGTTTTTTGTCAATTAATTTTCTAAAAAATATATATTGTGTCTTCATGCAGATACAAATCTTGGGAATTCAAGCTTCAGCTTCTACTAAAAAAACCTTCGGTATTATTAAAATTAACACCTCGAAAGAAACTAACCAGGTAGGCTACTGTGCTGCCTTTTCCACCCACACCCCACCACCACCCCCAACACACTAATACTGATTTTGTTTTCTCGTTTCAGACCACCACGAGCTGAATTAGACCAGTGGGCCCAGTCTTTGGAGAAGCTTCTCGAATATAAAAGTAAGCTCGTCTATGGTCTATAAACAAGTGGTTCTGGTTTTCAGTTAAACGTGCACTAATACGGCGTCTTCTGCTCTTTGACCTTCTGCGTAAGGTGGAGTTTCAGCATTCCGAGAGTTCTTGAAGTCAGAGTTCTGTGAGGAGAATATTGAATTCTGGCTGGCTTGTGAGGACTTCAAACTATCCAAGACACCGGAAAACCTTCTCACCAAAGCAGAGAGCATTTATGAAGAATTCATTTGTATGGACTCCCCAAAAGAGGTGATTATATTTTTGATAAGTCCACCACATTTCTCATTAAGTGTTCGTTTCTCACTGTGTGGTATGAGAACATCAAAACCAGCACATTATATTGGGTTGGTTATTGAGACTGCAGTTGATATGCATGTGCTGAAATACTACTTAAATTGTGGTAGAGAAACAGCCACCAATCAGTTTCCAATACTCTGTTGCTTAGCTCCACGACACTGTGGGTTGTTGAGTTGAGGGGACAGACCCCAACCTCCTAGTCGTTCTAAAAGACGGCGTTTCCCACAGGTCAACTTGGACTTTCACACCAGAAGCCGCATCAAACAGCATCTCCCTCATCCAACCCTGAACTGCTTCGATGAAGCCCAGAGAAAGATCTACCAGCTGATGGAGAATGACTGCTACACCCGCTTCCTGGAGTCGGGCATTTACCAGGCCCTGAGGGGCTCTGAAAGACCACGAAGGCCTTGAGGACCACAAGAACAAGACGAAGAACTCTTGAGACGTTCAATTTGGTTTTAGCTGTCCCACGGCACACCGTCCACAGGTGGCCATTTTATGGTCTCTCTGGCAGATCAAGCGGGCACAGAAGTGCAGCTACCTCAGGAGAACACCCAGGCTGTTCCTGGTCATCAGTGGATTGTTCAAATGCTCCGAGCAACGTCATGAGAGATGAGCAACACGACTCGGAGCAGAAGGAGAACTTTCCACGGAACTGTGCAGTGACCCAGAGCAGGCACCACTATAATAAGGGAACATGAACTATGAATGTGGAATAATAATAATCACAATAATAGAGCTTGTACACATGGGTCAGGTGAAAGATGTCTGCAAGTAGACTTAAAGAAATTCTGAAATGCTAACATGTTTAAATGGACCGTACAGAGTCTTTATTGAAAAATGTCAGCGTTTCTTAGTTAAGCATCAATTAAAGATGCAGAAGCCAACAGATCTGTTTACGCAACACTAACTGTTAATAAGGTACTGAAATAGTTTTGTTTTATTGATTGTTTCACCAGGCTGAGTTTGAATTATGTGATGTATTGGATAAAAGAAATTCAATTTTCATTTCCTGCACATATTATAATTATCACCTAATTTCTGGTCAGTGGAGATCCATTGCTATTCCAGTGGCAAGATGAGGAATCTATTTGAGTTTAAATGGAAGGATAATGGACTAATTTGTTTCTGTGGGCATCTTTGAAAGCCTTTCTGATCCAGGTTAATCAAACTCATGGTCCATGGGGCTCTTGTCAAAACAGCTTTGACATCAAAAAGTTAATAATAATGTTGATTTTACTCTTTTTATTAAAAAAACACTTTTTAATATTAATTTGTTTCAATGTTTGATGTCCCTTATTTCATCTGAACATTAATTTATTATAAACTTTTTTTGTTTGTTTATGCAACATGAAGTGAAACACGAAGCTGAAGGTAACGTGGAAACATTGAGGTGACGTGATGGTGTGTGAAACATTTATCTGGAGGCACATCTGACTCGTACTATCCTACCCAACAGGAAACGGACAACTAAATGGGGGCGGAGCCTATGACATTTCGGTATAATGAGCTAGATGCTATGAATAAAATGTAATTGAATGTAAAAACGTGGGACTTAAAGCTCATTTGAATATTATGAGGAATAGCTTTAAAAACAATCTACAGAACACTAAATACATGCAGTTGCATAAACTGTTTGCCGTCTGTTCACAGAATGAATTACTATGACTCCCATGCAGGTCAAACTGCTGTTTATATTTATTTATAGGAAATAAATATTTCACAGATCTTTCTCATAAGTGCATATCCATGAGCTTGGGAGTCTAATTTCTCCACTTCTGTTTCTGTAATAATGTTTTAAGAGAACAGATGGCAAATTGCTGCTAGTTCTTATCTGAGATTTCATGGTTTTTTTGCAGCTATGAAATTTTTCTTTGCCTTCATCACACCTATTTCTGTGTTATTTTCAGGTTAAACACTGTGTACTTTTTGAGTTATGTTTCTCTTCCTCCCAATAGTAGGATGAACTATTGACCCGAGACCCGTTTAAAAAATCATGACTCATGACTCGTAACACGCACTTCCTCTAAAATACCTTGAGAACGGGCTGGACGTGGATGTCATGACCAACGGTGAGATAGAGCCATTAGAACACGTGTATGTACGGCTCCATACACAGGTTATATGTAGGAGGCAACATGGTGGCTTGGAGGTCTTGGGTTCAAGTCCTGTTCTGAGCTGAGTGTTCTTCTTCCTCATAGACCTCCTCCACTGGACAAAAACATGAATGACTTGTGTATCTCTGCACATCTTGTAGAGTTGTCTGGGTGTGTGTGTGTGCCCCGTGGTGGATGGTGCTGTCTTGGGTGTTGTCTTCTCTCCTGGGGTGACTGAGGTTTCGGTCTGACACCGTATACAATTTGCTGCTGTTTCTCAGTGCGTCCCTGTGTTAATTGTAAAGCAATCTTGAGTTGAAGCTACAGAAATGTAACTTAGTTCATTAAGAGTTCAGCACTCTGAACTTCAGCTTTCCAGAATGCCATAACGGACCAATGTGTTAAATGTCCTTTTATGTAACTTAAGCCATGTTATTTTATTGTCCACGTCTCCCATACACGGTAGGGTTAATTAGAGGTGATGTCAAAAGTCTTGGGCGTGAAGGTCAGTGTTAATCCATTTGTTGCGATATTCGTTTTTCCCCAGAACTTCCCCTCAGCTGTCTTTAAAATCCCCTGCAAATCCAGTAAGACTCCAAGATGCCATGAATTTTCTTGGAGATGAGACTTTCAAACACTGCTGCCTTCTAGGATAAATAATAATTTACATCACTTCAGGTGATGCCAATTAACTGCACCCCCCCCCCTTTTTTTTTATTCGACTTTGTTAATTTGCTACTATTTAAATTTACTTGATTTATTGCTAAGTCGTAACTCCTGGAAGAATTATGTATGGAGAGCAGGAGTGTGTGTGTCTGGGAGAAATTGTAAGACCTGAGGATCCACATCAATATTCAGAATGCCCTTAATGACGCATATAGCACACCTGATTATTTAGTGTGTAAGTATCAGTATCAGCTCAAGCAGCAGTGGACTTCCAGAAGCAGCTGGTTTAAGTTAAAACATGACAAACAGCGCCCTCTAGTGACAGTCGTCAAAACAATATAACGGGTGACGGATTAATCGCTGTCAAAATAGCGGCAGCGTCGGAACTCTCTAATCACATTAATTTTTATCATGCATGGCTATACACTATATGGACCTCTTTCTGAGACAGAAAACCACTTAAACTAAAAACTGACTCAGGACTTGTGTCCGATGGCTTTGTTTGTCTGAGGAAGCCAGAAGTCCTGTATTCTCAACAGAAACTACCCAGCAATGCAAAGCACCTGCAAGAATCACATCTTGTACATCCAGTCTTAAGCTTACTACAGCCTCAGAAACCTAATTAATTGCTTACATATCTTGTGCCTCTATCGGTTTGCGGTTTGTCAGGTGCCGAAAAGAAATGAAAATACCATTTAGACGTTCTATTCCTTCAGGTTAAGATGTAAGCACATATTCACTTGACTAGGGCTTCACAAGGTCACCGTAGGATGTTACTGTAATTATTTTCTAACACAGACATGTATTTGTAGAAGAAAAGCACTTCAAAACACTTTTTTGTTGCCTTTCTATTGTTACACATATGAATCAGACGCTGAGCAAACGATAACAAAAAACTACGTCAGACGTTTAACATCAGACAAGCACATAGGGTTTAGCTGCTGATATGAAACTCATTCTGCTCAGTCTGTCTGTGTCTTTTCGCTGAGGGGGAACTCATCCGTTTGCACTTCCTGTTAAAAGAGAAGGACACCACAACGTCCTTTGGAGCTGTTGGCACAGTGTGTTTTTCACAAGGCCCTTGAACATCAAGGCTGGAAGGATCCCGCTGAGGGGAAGATGTCGATGGTCTCGCCACTCTTGAGCTGTAGTGTCACTTGCCGCAGGCACCACCTGAGAAAGACAGAACCAGGAAGAGGAAATTGTTTTTAGAGCTAACAGGAGACCATGAATTTAACAACAACAGGAAGAAGGTCTACGCTAAAGTGATCTCTAATTTCCCCAACTTTTAAACAGGCATATATTATTATGAAGACATGAAGGCAGTTTGTAGGTCTGGAGACACCTTTAAAATCCATCTGCTGTCTTTACAATCATGATGTAATACTTACAGGCATTTATATCACATTTTAACTAAATATTTTTCCAGTACTTTTTCAAGCAGTGGATTTTGGATTTTTGGATAACAAAACTAGGTTCAGTTCGTCACCTCTTCATCACCACATACCTTTTCATCACAGCGTCCCTGACGGAGGTTGTGTACAGGTATCCCCCCATCCTTGAGCCGGTCACTGGGATTTTCAGCTGCCAATCAGGCACAAGAAATGTCCATCACAAAACGGGACGCCCCCGTGCAAGCTATTCCGTCTCAATTAAACGGACAGTTCAATCGACCAATGCAACTTTGAGCAGCTGTTCATAGCTTCCACTTCCACATGCTAAGTCAAGGACCTTTAATGTGAACTTCCGATAATAAACGGGGATGCTGTGAGCTCCTGCTATTTCTACGAGCTTTTTAAAAGCAGATGGATGCATTTAATTTGTTTAATCGATCCTCCTTCAATGTGTGTGATCCCACAGAATGTTTCCAACTATAAATACGTCCATTACGATCACCTAAACGACAATCACAATCGGTATATAGACCGGCCGTCACCTTCAGCGTTATCAGTGCTTCCTTAATCAGCGTCATCAGAACCTGACCTGAGCGCTGGTGAGGTCCACGCGGTTGTGCCGATCGCTCAAGTGGAGGTTATGAACCTTCAGGGGTGGAGCTCCCAGACTGGCCATAGCAGAGGAGTGGGCTATCAGCTGCTCCACAGCCAATCGATGGTACTCTGAGTTAGCAAAGTTTTCTGGGATGGAAAGGGGTGGGATGGAGGGGGCGGGGCAAAGAGGCAACAAGGAAGAACAGTCACTTAGTGGCTGTGTTCGAAATAGACTACTACATACTGGATACTGCATACTGGACTCGGTATATACTGGATACTGCATACTGGTCCTCGTAGTAGTATGCAGTACAGTTTCCAGTATGCGACAAAAGCAAAGCACACTACAGGGTCACATGAACGTAGCGTTGCATGATGGGATGCAGTACACCACGAAGATAGCTCTGTTTGCGTACTGGAATATTTTGCGGAAGTAGTAGGTCATCCGGGTATGTTTCGCGTACTGGAAATTTTCATTTTGGTCACATACTGCATACGACATACTGATTTGGGGCTCGATCAGTATGCCAGTAGTATGTAGTAGACTATTTCGAACACAGCCCGGGAGTTCACACGAATCAACTCGTCTACTAAATACGTGGATTCAGGAGTGCATCTGCTCGGTTGGAATGACAATGACTCGTTGTAGATAAAACGGCTAACCACTGTTTTAGACTAAATTAAAATGGGTCATATAGAAGCGCTCTGACCTCAGCTCATAAGTAATAAAACTGTTCTCTGTAACCAGGAGCTACAGAGGGACCCGCCGTGACATTCTCACAACCTTTGCTAGTACATCTATCAGAAATAATGACTCTAAGACGTCGTTGAGAGTCTAAACCGCCAGTTCGGGGCCCCAAACCTATTTACCCTGCTCCAATAAATCCAACTTTGTGTCATTCTGGGAGATTGGATTCCAGTCCACTCACTCTGCATGAGGTAGTACATCACAGCGCAACCTCCACCAGTAACCATGGTGATGAAGATGGTCAGCTGCTGCAGGAGGTGTGTGGGGCGGCCCATCCTGAACTGAGCCCCAAACCCAGAGGTGCAGTCCTGAGACACAGGATGTGTTAGTGAGCAGCGATCGGACTTGGAGGGGGAATATTGTAGTCTTAAACATGAACCTTGTCAGGATATGAAAGTCTATATTTAGATGAATAAGGATTACTGTGCCTGTATTTTCCAATATTTAATCCCAATGTTTAAATAAAACTGGAGGAATTACCGGTTGGCTTGTGGTTTTTTTCCTAAAATGCTCGGCTAACCGTTTTCGCTGCTCAAGACTTCTTCACCAAAGAGGTAAATCTGTGCTAGTGTTTGCCTGTAAAGTCCAATCATACACATTAACTTACATTGAATACAAGCACATACAACACTGGGAAAATCAAACGCACAGAAGCAATAACACCGTATCAGAAAAGGACCAGAGAGGACGACAGGACTGCAGGGGAGAGCTGTCAAATGCACCAGGAGAAAGCGTGCTGGCTCGTTATCTACCCGGATAACGTTACATAAACATTACATTATTAACTAACTAGTCAAGTGGCACCTAGCTCCTGACTTAAACGTAGATAGCGAACTAGTTATCTAACTGGAATAAGTAGCTAGTTGTGATAATGTAACTTTTTTCGAAGTTATGAATTTGCACGTAAATATGACGAGAGAAAAAGCATAATAATGACATTCACCCAAACGGAAGCAACGTTTACATTTTCATAAACGGTTAATGATGAACGGCTACTGACCATGAGCAGCATGGAGGCGGCCATATTGTATCCGAACGTACTGACAAAATAAAAGTCAAGATTTCCAAACGTACTTTTAAAAATTGGTTTAAACTGGTTTATTTGTCACTACAGACATTTGTGCAACAATGCATGGAGTATCATTTTTGTACAAATCTATCTTGTGCCGGAAAAATATCAGTGTGACCTTTCATTGTGTAAACAACAATAAATAGACTAGCAGTGCAGTCGCAACACATTGAATGAACATTTAGAGATGTTTTACAGCTTCAAATGTGTTGTTAGTATTGTAACTACAGCTCTGTGTTTCCATCTGTCCCCTAATGTTCAAAAGTGAAATACTATAAAACATACAATAATAGTATTCAAAATGTATTAACAAAAGCATATTTTGCATATAAAATGCACATAAAATTTCCCCAAAATGACAATAACCCATTATTATTGTAAAGATGAGTAGATTAGATTGGATTTAAACAAAAGCATTTTCCAAATGTTGTATTCTGGCTTTTTCTAATAGACATAATTTTTGGTCACAAGGTTACACACACAAAAAAAAAAAAGAGAAATGAAACTTGACTAAAGGCATTTTGGAATGCACTTCTTATTACAAGTGAAAGCACGTCAAACATTTTTCTCAGATCTAAAAAAGACCTCTTAAGTGGTAATAGATTATGAGGAGACATTTCTTTAGAAAACCCTCCACCAGACATCACTCCACACACCTCCAGTGGCTCCACATTAACAACGCTGGTAAAACTATCGTTGCAACGCAAGACCAAGAGAAACATCTACAAATCACAGACAAACGTGGAAAGTTGCCACGTTTATCCCAAATGAAACCTCCACCCCACTCACACCCCGATCTCCGTGCTAGGGTCCTTCTCAGGAGCGGGACCGCCGTCTCAGGGCAGCGACCCGTGACACATCTGCCGGATGCTGTCGGCCAGCTTCAGACAGTGGAGGATCCGGGCCCGCTCCGCCTGCAGCTCCCCGGGAGGCACGTCCCCCTGCAGCTTCCGGCCGAACAGCACCAGGTCCTGCATGAAGAGGCCCACGGCCCCCCTCTGGCCGGCGGGCAGCTCCGTCACCGTGCACGAGTCGAAGCGCAGGTGCACGCGCTTGCCCCGGCCCAGGCCCTCCGCACGCTCCTCGATCCACGTCAGAGGCCTGCGGGGTGTTTGAACACAAACGTCCCGAGCTGTTCCACTACGAAGCTGCAGGACTCTAATTTGCTCGTTACGAGTCACAAGTACAAGTTTCCTTTGATTTTTTATTATTTTTATTATTATTATTAGCCAGGGGTGAGTTTCCCGAAACGTTCTTAGCGCTAAGTACTTCTTAACCTCATACGTTTCATACGAGGTTACGAAGTACTTAGCGCTACGAACGTTTCGGGAAACCCACCCCAGGCTAGCAGTATACGGTCATCATCTCTTTACTTTTAGAGACATATGACTGAGATATACCAAACTTACTTCTGATCCTTGGTTAAAAAGTGGGCTGTCAACTTCATTTGCTTCCTCTCCACATCCTCAACTATCGTTGCCACTTTTACAGTGAGCTCGCCAAAGAGATCGACCAACCAGGTCAGACGGGCGATGCCGGCAAAGGAGGGAAAACCGAAATCCGGCCTGAGGGGACCTCCTGAGTGAGCAGGGCGAGACGGAGGAGAGATGAGCGTCTTGAACCCGCGCTGATGTCTCGTTTAAGATGGGACTTCAACCTGCTGTGCTGCCCACACCTGTGAAATGAAGAGTTCCCTCCTCCAACGTTTTCCCAGCTATGTCCTTCTTCAGCTGTTTAAAGTCTGGAGTTAAGAGCTCAATATGTTCCTCGTGGAGAACCAAACCTAGAGCCACACAGCAAGACGGCGGTCAAGATGAAATCTGGTGATGGCCACCCTCCCGTGTTTTTTTGTTTAAGATTTCCAGCCCAAAAGTCTTCTGCCCCAAAACATCTACCCTCAAACTTCTACCTCCAAGCGTGAGTGTTGAATCAGCTCACCCTTCTCCTGAGCCAGGTCCCAGAGGTCGACCGCAGACGTGTAACTGAGGGCCATGGGATACTCCACGCACACATGCATCCCCTCCTCCAGAAACCGCCTGACCAGAAACCGAACAGTATGAGAAACACCAGCGACTGCACCTCATGCAGAGTACAGAGTTTCTCAGTGAAGTGGCCGCACTACGACTGCAAAACATCTTAGGAAATGTGCACTGTGACTGAATCATCACAGCATGGGAAAAAATATATTTCTCATTTTTCAGGTGGGTTAGAAATGTCCACCAACTTATGGCTTTTGTTAGTTCAAAGAAAAATTAAGAAAGCATTAAAATCTTAATTTTTTCAATACATGAATTGGTTAATGTAGTGGTTTGTTCTTCATATTTGTACATCACAGAGCAAGGATTGCTGCTTATAAAATAAAGAAACTGCATGTAACTAAGAGAGAATAAAATATTTGCATAATCCATTGTTATTTGTTTGCCGATCTTGTCATTTACTACATTATTTTGTAAAGCACTTCGAGTTGCACGTATGTTTGAAAGGTGCTATACAAATAAAGATTATTATTATTATTATTATTATTATTATTACACAAAACACATCCATTCCATAATTTTCCATTCATTAAATTTCTTAAAACGTAAAAATAGCAAATATTCCCAGTATCCATCTTTTCTGTCCTTGTCCTAAAAAGCACTATCATTCAATCTGAACAGTAATGGTGAGAAACTGTTGTACTCTGGTGCATAACCTGCTGGATCCAGGTAAATATAGAACGCTGATCTCTGGCTGTTCAGGGCCAACCTGGGCTGATCCCTGACGGCTGATCTCGTGTCCACCTTACCGGATGTGCTCTTCGTGGCTGGCGTTCTCCGTGCACACAAAGGCCACCTGGATGTCACTCCTACACAGCGCCTCCTCCAGCGGGATCTGCGGGACTCCCTGCGTGTCCCCCACGGTCCTCCTACAGGTCGGGACATCGATCAGGCTCTCGTTCCCGCAGTCATAACGAAGGCTCCGTGGCTACTTGCCAAAGAAGTGACATTTATATCTCCACAGACAGTCTGGTTTTTAAAACATGATTACAGACGTATCGTCTGTTGGCCACAACGGCCGTCTGCAGATAAGACACCACCCCAACCATCACTTCAAGATTCTTCCCAGTGTTATTTACATGTTTTGCAACTTGCATCTTTTATCAAATTGAACAGGTTTGTTTTCTCAGACACTAACCTGGACACAACGCCCTTGATGGTGAATTTTTCTGCCACGCTGGACTCTAGGGGAGCAAGCAGGTCTCGTATTCTTGCATTACCTGCCATGCCAAGACCTATGACCACTGACCCGAACATGTTGCCTACAGACAAGGGTGCAGTGTTAGTGGACAGCTACCTTCTGACCTGACAACACTAATGAGGAACACTGAAGCTCAGACATCTGATCCAGATTCCTGCTGGACCTTCTACACTCATGAAGGTTCATGCGTGGTCTGCAAGGTGAGCTGCTATGACCTTTAATGGGCTTATTCCCTTATTTTTGAAAATTAACCATGTAAGATGGGGAAAAAATATTTTGGGGTGAAATGACGAGATGCTTTTTGAACAAATCCCAAATCTAGGGGTAATAAAACACACAAGAATGCAGTGGGGCTGCAACCATCCAGATCAACATCCTGCAAAACGGACTTAAACACTCACTGCTACGTGTGAAAACTTTAAGCTACCAGTTTAATATTCATGTTTAATAACTTATTATGGCTTAGCAAACTAAGTGCAAGAGTATGAAACTCCTGTGTGAAAGCGCAATGAACCGTCCACTTCAACCGATGAGTGACATGAGAAGAATCAGCCTTGAATTCACCTTCCTGCCATTCTATAACGCAGGACGTGGAGTACTAAGAAAAGGCGTATAGCAACACTGCTAAATTACCGTTATAAATCTCACTTACCACAGAAAGTCTTCCGAGAAGGTTTTTGCAGACTGCTTTAGAGACCGTTAGTGGGCAAAGACAAGGACCCGCTTCCTGCGCCTCAGCAGCAACTCACAAACTTCAACTTTGGAGTGGCCGCTAAAAATGGCGTCTGTGCCTCTGACGCAATGTGTGGTCACACGGACGCGCCCTGTAGCTGACACTGAAATTAGGCCTGCTGGAACAAAATCAAAGTCCTGACCATCGAGGATTGTGTTAGAAATACACAACCAGCACAAGTTAGTCATTACCCTTAGATTTAAATTACTTTTGTTAATCTCAACCTTGCATTTATGCACTCCAACATGGCCTGGTGTACACTCATTACAGAGCTGACTTCAAGTGTTTTAGGTAATTAAGATGTGTGTAAAATGTTGTGTGCAAGCATTTCAAATCTTTTTTAATTCATGCATTTCATGAATTCTAGGTCATGAACAAGAAACCAGCTGTTAACAAACCCTTCTGAGAACAGCATGTCAGCTTAGATAAAATACATCCAAAAGGGAAGTTTTATAAAATCCTTACGTAAGCATGTTTCTGTTCTTCATATTTACATTTAGGCTACTGCCAGCCAATTTTTTAATTTTTAATAAGACTTCCTGGAATTAACTTTGACAACATGAACATTATTAAGTACTAACAAAAGCAAAGCTTTGTCAGTTGTTACTGAAGCTAATCGTCTTAAACATGCACAATAAAAATTATGCCTAGTTTGTTTTTGCCCAGTGTCCAGTGAGACAATCTTGCATGGAGAGCATCCATCTTTAATAGGAAACATACAATAGTTATATGGTCTCATCATTTCCACTTAGATTTGTCAGTGATTTGAAATTTCTCTTTATTCAGAAGCTGTTTTTTCCTCTTAGGGCCACCCTCAAGGAGGGCCCAAACTTACAGACGTGGACCTGCAAAACACCACATTATTAAGAGAGTCGAAAGTCTTTAAATCAGTCAAATCAGTTAGGATATAAACATTCCAATCAGTTCCATTGTGCATATCTGACCATAGTACTTTTATCTTTCATTTAGAAATGATGACTTCTTCTACACTTGTGCAAGAGTTGGTGGAGACCAGCTCTGCTCTTTCTGTTGTTTTGATAGTTCCAACCTCTCTTGCTTTCTCCCAACGTCAGAGAATACAAAAATACCTTCCATAAACTGAGGATAATAACTTACGTCAAGCAGTCTGAAATAAAAGTGGGCTATTTACAAAAAAGAAAAAAGAAAACAAACAAACTGCCAAATAAACCATGAAGACATGTTAAAACAAACAGCATTAGCTAAAGTAGGAAAGCGAGGGCGTCCGTCAACCCCGCCGCAAAAGTCCCGCAACGCTGGGGCGACAGGACAGACTGACAGGACCGAGTGGTACATCAGCACTGGGAACGGAAGCGTGCTGGAGTCCAGGATGAAGTAAAGCATCTCACTCTCTGGAATGTATCAAAAGCGCGTTTTAAACTGGAGGGTGCGCACACAGCCTTCCACACTGTTCACCGAGACGCCGGAGGACTCCAGCCGTCTTCTCGAAGCCGCCCTCACTCACACTAATAGTAAAAACGTCAAAAGAAGAAAGGCAAACGGAGGGTAAAAACACAAGGCAAACGTCCTGGGTTAGTTTTACTGCACAATGCAAATAATCTCAAACCGCGACGGTCGTCTTAAAGCGTTCCGGTGCGATGAGGTCTGTCGTGTTTGCGTTTCCGATGATCCCCAAAACGTGAGGACGGTGGTGGGGTGCAGAGTGAAGCGTTTCCACGACTCTCCTTTGGGCGGGAGGGCGAAGATGGGCTGACAAAGAGGAAGGCAAGCTAGAGGTGATAACGGGCTCGTGGAGATCTCACGTGACCTTCGCGTCGTCTCACGTGGACTTCTGTCTGTAGTGCAGAGTCAGATCTCCACCACTCTTCCAGATAAAATGCTTCACTGTCCTCAGATCCATGTTTGGATCCAAAACCTGGAAGGAACCCCAAACTTAAGCAGTCAAACGCTTTATAGTAGCCACCCAGGTTGACAACATCATGATTCTGCTGCACAAAAACATAAACGGCCTAAACAGGTCAGATTTGATCACGTCACTGAACGTTCCTCGTCCTGTTCTTCCGAAAATACTTCAGATATTCAGCACAGGCTGCAGGAACCAGCAGAACAGAAGCAATGAGGGTGTGTGTGATGGTGGCCACACCTGATCCTGACACATCAGCTCGATCTTCTCCTCAGCCACCGCCGCCACGTCCTCCTCCTTCTCCTGCTCTCCAGACTTCTCGGCAGAGCCAGACGAGACGGCGGCCTGAGATTCGGCGTCCAGGTTGATGATCTTCTCATAGACGTGCTCCATCACCTTCCTCACCTGAAGCATGTCGCTGGCAGACAGGCGGTCCCTGAGAAAGCGAGTCAGACAAGCCCACCCTGCTTGAGTCACTCGCGGCTATATCGTTTGATTGGCTACATGGCTCATCGTTTGATTGGTTAATCATCTTTTGCATGAGGCTATACGGGAAGTAGACCTTACTTCTTCAGCGTTTTGGCTCCAGAGGACGAGTGTGGCTGCAGGTAAAATGGGATCTTGTTGAACTTGGGCATGTTCTTCTGCAACAGAAAGAAAAGGGGAAATGGCTGGTGTAGGGGACACTCGGGGGACACTCGGGGGACACGGAAATCTCAATCTCGATCTCAATCTCAGGCTTGTGTCCCAGGGATTAAGGTGAGAGGGACCGCTTACGTCGACGGTGATGTCAATGACCCACTGTGGGACGGTTTCGTTCAGCAGCATGGACTCGGTCTCCCCTCCTGAATCTCGACACAATAACCTACGTGAAAGACAGTCGAAGGTCAGGTATCACTATTGGGTATTTGATTTTGTTTTTAGCCACTTTGCTGGTCTCGGGTCTCCAGTATCGGGGGTCCTACCTGAACAGGGTCCTGCCGCCCGCCTCGCCCAAGATCACGGGGGTGTGCAGGGGCACCTGGAAGTAACCGTTCCCTTTCTGCACCCTGCTCTCCTGTTCCCCATTTACTGCTGCACACCAGAAGGAACGTCCCCTGTTAGCAGGAGAATCCCTCACGTAGGGGTGTCCTGATGTGTGCGCGCATGTGTGTGTGTTGTGGGGAGCTCACCATGGTTAACCTCGCCCTCCTCCTCCTCCATGGGGTTGATGTGCGTCCGCGGCCAGAACTCCAGCAACGCCTGCAGCAGCAGACCACCCAGATTTACTGTAAACAAAGAAACAAACAAACAAACAGTGTGCATGGTTAACGTATCACTTAGCAAGTTGGTTTAGAGTTTTCTTGACCATGTTTCTGCACTTCAGAATGTGGGCGGAGCCAGCTGCACAACAGGCACGGGGGAGGGGCTTACGCTTCGGGTCCGACCCATCGGGACTCGTGAAACCAGCATCTTTAGCGGACACCCATGCAGCGAAGCAGTCACTCTCGTCCAAGGTGATGGTCAACATCTATAAGGGAGTGGAAACACTACTGTCAGCGGCTGAACTTTGACCTTTCTTCTCAACAGCAGTTTACACAGAGATGAGCAACCCCGTGTTTAAAAACGCACCCCTGTTTTAAGGTCGACTGAAAACCAGTTAGGAACATAGACCATCTTGAAGTGCTTCTTTATCTCCTCTTCAAATTCCACTTTACCGAGGTCTTCTCCTTTACACGCCTAAAAACAAAACAGAACCCAAACTGAGACTTTGGCCTTTGGTCAAAAGCAGCTAGACCCCCTGTAACCATAGCAGCTGAGTCCTCCCCACCTTCAGAACATCCCAGAATGCCACGTTGTTGTTGGTGTCTTTGGTAAGGATGTGTCTCTTGTCGTTCAGGATATGACACTGAATTATGCTGGCGCCCCCTGCAGGCCATAAACAACTGACCTGAAAAATCTGCTCATTGTTTATTAAAAGCAACATTGAACAAAACGAATGATCAACACAAAAAACGGTTGATTTATCCCCCGTTCTCTATATACTTATGAGGAACTCAAGATCATAACTGCAAAATGTAAATTACTTCAGAGTGTTTACATGTTTTGTCCTTAAACTTTTCTACACTTTTGGCAAAGAAATAAAAGAGGGAAAATATATAAAATGACAAACAAACAAAAAAGGATCAAATATTTATCAGTAAGCCCTACGTTCACGTCTGTGTGGGCGTGGCATAAACAATGGGGGCGGGGCTTACCCTTAATGGCCTGCTCAGGTTGTGTGCACAGTGGCGTGAGGGGGGCGCTGCAGTCGTTGTCATAGTCACCGGATGCTCTGAAGTTATGCATTCCCTTTAGAGACTGGCAATAAAGAAGTGTGAGTGTGAGCGTTAATGTAATTAGACAGCACAGACCGACCAGCTGATCCAGGAACAGTGGTGTTTTGTACCCATTTGTTTACAGAGGACTTGGTTGTGGAAACCCAAATGGCGGGAGGAGGGTCTGCTGAGCGGTCCAGTTCCATCTGAACATGGAGGAAAAGGGAGAAAGAATAAACAAATAAACAAACAGGGGTGGGTTTCCCGAAACGTTCGTAGCGCTAAGTACTTCTTAACCTTGTACGTTTCATACGAAGTTACGAAGTACTTAGCGCTACAAACGTTTCGGGAAACCCACCCCAGGTCAATAAAACTAAAACCCCTTTGTGAATACGTTATTTGAAAAGTCCATCTACCACCAGAACCACCACTTCAAGATATCCGACGACCACCATGAACGGAGAATCAGGAACCTCCTCTAAATTGCTTTTCTGATGAGTGGTTTGAGCTCATGGATCAAATCTCCACCCGACCGCATCTTATTCGGAGGGTAAACCGCCGACGGCCACAGAGAGGACCACCTAAGTACAGTAAACAGCCTCTGCCACACTCACTCTGAGAACCGGGGCCTTCTCTTCGCATATGAGCACACGGATGTCAGGGTTACGTAGGTCCGTGCAGTAGAGCTTGCGGTCGCGGCCGCCGGAGTAGACGTGCGTGAAGGCCTCGTTGGCCTGCAGGGCCCACACGCCCTCGTCGTGCACGCGGTACGTGGCGATACAGCGCTGCTGGCCCAACGACCACAGGCGGATAGTGCCGTCCGAGCTGCCCGACAGGCACTGCGAGGGTGGGCGGAGCAAACATCCTGGTCATCGTTTAGAACAAACCCCAAACACGGCGGCTGACGCGTTTAAAATGAGTCGGTTAGACGGAAATATTCATATGTTTAGTGGTGTACCTGAGTGCCGTCCCTGTTCAGTAATAACGACTTCACGTTGTCCGTGTGGCCTTTCAGCTTCATCAGCTTTGCACACGTGCGTGGATCCCAAACCCGCAGGACCTACCGAAGG
The DNA here is from genome assembly GCF_052324685.1 of Brachyhypopomus gauderio. Classification (NCBI taxonomy): domain Eukaryota; kingdom Metazoa; phylum Chordata; class Actinopteri; order Gymnotiformes; family Hypopomidae; genus Brachyhypopomus; species Brachyhypopomus gauderio. The sequence continues at coordinate 21,313,371 of NC_135224.1, read as the reverse complement.
AAAAAGAGACGTGAGACGTAACCCACGTGAACACACTGTTTTCCTACCAAGGGATTTGACATGCATGAACACGTTTGCACATCAAGAGACAAGACATGTGAACACACCATTTTCCTATCAAGCTACACGTCAACATTTCAACAACTGTAACTCATTCTACAAGATGGTTAGCTAGATGAAAAAAAAAATACTCTGAAATGTTTAAATTGTTATATAAAAAACAAAGTTTACAATTTATGACAATTCAAGTGTCTAACAACAGAGTTTCTGTACACATGGTAATTTTTGGGAGCCAGTAACCCAGTCAGGCAAACGATCAGTAGAAGTTCGTGTAGATCAGTTAGCATAATCTCTTCTGCTCAGCACTACAGCAGATTCAGCATTAGCAAAACTAGAACTGTAGGACACCAAGTTGTCTTTAAGACAAGATTTACAACTCTGAAGGCAAGAAAAGACTCTCCAACCTTCTCTGTGGAGCCTGAGACAATGACAGTGCCCAGCTGGTTCATAGCCAGGCTGTAGATGGAGTCTTTATTCCCGCTCAGAGAGGAAGCTGTCACACAAAAGAATGGACCAATCAGCACTATATTACCCAATCAGCACTACCCAATCAAAACTGTACCCTGGCGTATCTGAGATGAATACTTCCCCATCAGTTTACCCATGAAACAACCTGATTATAATGGCCGACTTCCTACCTATGTAATAAACTAATGTATAATATATGGTAAATATGGTAGACTAAAATTCTACATCATGCAAAATTAAAATGTGCTTGATGAATGAACCCCATGAACCTTGCTTGTTGAAACTCAAATTTCATATTTCATATTTCACCACAAGAGGGCGACATTAGCGCTCAAATGGCCTTTTCGATCTGACCGCGAGTAATTTGACTGGATTAAGTTACGCTGAGGTGATTGAGAATGGACTCACTGGTGACTGTGTTGTTTGATGCGGTAAGTGCCGTTAGTGTGTTAACGTCCCAGAGGAATATCTGCCTGTCCAAGCCCGCAGATGCGACTAGCTCCTTGTCTTTTGCGTACGCCAGTGCTTTGACGTAGTCCTGAGACAGAACACAACTTCCGTCACCGTCATCACCATCATCAAACAAATCAAAAAAGATTTGTCATTATGTTTGAATCGATCCCTAAAACAGATCAATCGGGCAACCTTGTGTGTTCTTAATGTTGACATGCAGAATCCCTTGTGCGCGTTCCAGACTTTAACTGTAGTGTCTGATGACGCCGAAATCACTAAAGGAAAAGAAGAGACAGACCGGGTCTGTGAAACATCTGACTGCGTCCATCAGAGAAGACCAAACGCAATGTGCTGAAGACTTACACGTCTTTCCATTGCAACACAGTACTATGTCATTCACCCAGTCAGTGTGGTGCTCCATTGAAGCGATGTAGGGATCCTGCTGGAGTAAAAACCCACAGTAAAGTTACTCACTTCCAGGATCTCAGAAAATTACACATTACTGTAGTTCTACAGTTTCACAAACATCTTCAATCATCTCTTTGTCCCATGTCTTCGCTCATACCACAACTGCACCGAGTTGCTTACATTTGATTTATGGTACAGTACCTCAAAACGCAAACGGGTCTAATTTACGTAGCTTTTAACGCCGTACACAACACTTCGCATCAACATAACAGACGTAGAGTACTTTGTGCTGGTTGACACTCCATATCCTGATGATGGAGTCCCTGCCAGCAGTGAAGATTCTGTTGAGGGCTGGGTCCAGCTGGAGTGCGTTCACCCCATTGCGATTGGATTTCTCTATCTCGTCTCTGATAACATACGAAACCTACGGACGGAGACACAAAAAAACATCTTCAGTCCGTCGATACGTTAAGAGTACTTGCTTATAATGTGTCGTAATGTGTTATTATATAACTGCTTTCGGGTTGTGCTGCTTTGTCGAAAAATGCAACCGTAACGGGAAGTTGCTGCCTTATGGGTTTCCATTTACCGTTGTGTATATCCATAAAGATACAGCCCAACTTCATTTTAATTAAAAAAATGTAAAAAAAAGAGTATACAGCAAGGCCACGGGAAGCACAGTTTATACTCTACTGCAGTAATTATACTCTACTGCAGTAATTATACTCTACTGCAGTATCATTATTAAAAATTAAAGGGGTAGCAGATCTCGACAGTCAATATGTAATATCAAATAATGCTCCCTGTAAAAAAGGAAAAAAAACATTATTTTACATCACAAATTCACTCCATTTGATGAACATGGAGGAAAAAGTAAAAGCAGGGATTTATCCGCTGAGCAGCTGGTCTGGATGGGCAGCACAACTCAACAGAGCGCCTGTGTGGGTCCAACCTGCTGTGGTACCAACACACCTTTTCATTTGCATTAAAGAGACGTGCATTCTCGATTACTCTCCAAATAACACTCTTGTAAACTCATGCTATTCTGCTTGAGGTCTTCCACTTAAAAGATGACACATGCCAATATATTAGCTAGCTTGTTTTGATCAAATATCATTTCAAAGCAAAAGTTATAAAAGTAAGTTAGTTAACATAAAACTAATAAAGGTTTTGGGCTTAAGTCACGTTAGTGTCTCTATTCACGTGTCTCCATCACCCCAGATCACGTAGCGCTGAATGCAGCAGTGATCTAACGAACCTGGCGAGATACCACTGCAACTAAACACACTGGCACAGTCTCAACAGCCCCACCTCGGAGCTGGACACGTTATTTCGGACACATGTGGACGACGGAGACGGGTGAAGGTGAAGCAGGTGGGTCAGCTGGACACCAACCAGGCGGTACTGGCGACCATTACGGCACCTACACCTCCAGTTTCAGCCCCGCGCATTACGAAACACGTTTACGAACGTGTGTGTGCGTCCGTTTCATACACATACGAGAATAAACGTCTTTCTTATATTTCTCAACGCATGTACAAAGTTGAGGTGGAACGCCTAAGAGAGAGTACCTGGACTTTCCTCCGTCCAGCAGCGTTTTGTCTATGATGAGTGGCCATCTTTCATGTTGACAGTCAACCACAACGTCACGTCCGGGCATAATAAATGCGACTTCCTGTTCATGCAAGAATCTAACGTTCATATTAGAGCCAGCTAATGTTAATCAAAACAAAAGTGACAAAAGCAAGTTAAATGTTTACACACGAACAATGTTTTATTATTATTATTTAACACAATATTTAACAGAGGGAAATATTAATCAGTAGCATTACTAGTTTTCGCTTACAATAACAAGAGCAGATAACTTATTCTACTGCATTCCTTATTCTAAACAATGAAACCTTTACTGTACATTGAATTACCCAGACAAACAAAATAACAAACCAACAATAACAAATTATTGCTTCCAAATAACAGTACTGCAAGCAAATGTAACATTCTTGGACTGCAAATATATATATAATTTTTTATCTGAAGTTGAGCAAGAAAAGGCCAGAAAAAAATTGATGAAACATGTTCTCTGAATCAAAAGCCCAACCACATTAAGGTGCTTTCAGTGTGAAGTGTCTACAGTGCTGCAATCATAAATCACTTGCACATGGATCCTGTGTTGTGTCACCTGACAACATAACTGACATCTCTGCCAAAGAGAGAAACACATCAGTGATGTCCCACTGGAGTCTGATCACGGCTGAACTATATTGGTGAAATGAGAACGTGGTGGGTAAAGTGTGAATTTTAAGTGTGTGTTGCATAGAACCAGAACAACCTTGCAGGTTCAGGAAGTGCGTTCTGCTCCTCGGAGCGTTGAACTCCAAACGTTGTAGCCTTGGACGAGATTTGTCCGTAAGTATCGAACTATGACAAAATGGTGATTTTCTTTTTGTTTGTGTAAAATATGTGCATTTGGGTTGCTGATATAGATTTGTCATTGTGTGGTCTACAGTTAACATGTAACACGATAGTTTACGATGTTAGATAGCTAATGCTATGCTTGTACATTTTTTTCTTAGTTTTACGATGGCCTAAAGAGGACAATGGTTAGAGGCCATTCTACAAATAAATCAACACAAAAAGGAAATAAAGCTTGATTATTTGAAGCGTCATTAACTCACTGTATATCTGGTGAAATTAGATAACTCAGAGCCAGGACAGCACAGTAAAAGGACAGTACCACAGCGGGCACAACCACGAGGAGATTCATCCAGCACACCAACCATGAGGCTACGGACAGTAAAGACCTATCAACAGAACCTCCCAGAAAGGGAAGAAACCTCAGAAACACCAGACCCAGGAGAAGAACAAGTGGACCTTGCAGACAATACAGAGAACATGGATAACGCAAGCAGCATAGACTCAAAGCTGCGTGTGACCAGTGCACAATGGTTATGAACAAAAAGACCGAAGCACACACAGTGTAGAAAAGGCTAACATTAAAGTGGAGTACCAAACACTGTCAAGAGAGGAACTGAATCCCCCCAAACTGTATCCATATGACACTATTCCAACACCAGCAGGGATACAAGGTGTACCGGACATTACAAGATACTTAACACGAAGAGAAATGTTAAGTACGTGGCTTTTGCAGTTTGACGATCACCCCGAGAACTACTGGGCATGGAAGGCGTCTTTTCAAAATGCCATTGAGACTTAAATGTTACAGCCCAAGAAGAGCTAGATTTAATGATAAGATGGCTTGGAGTTGAATCTGGTCAGCAAGCCAAAAGAGTCCATTCAGTCCACATCTTCAATCCAAATGCAGCTCTCGACCTTGTGTGGCAAAGGCTCGAGGTATGTTACTGGTCTCCTGAAGTAGTGAAAAATGAAAAGTTTCCCAGACTCAGCAACCGAGACAACACAAGGTTAAGAGAGCTGGGCGACGTTCTGCAGGAAATCGAATGCACTAAAGATGTCAACACCATCCTGGACAAACCACCCTACGGACTACAGGAAAATGGATCTCAACAGGAGCAAAGTACAAAGAGGAACACAAAGTTGCCTTTCCCCCTTTCAGCGTCTTTTCAAGATTTGTAAGGCAGCAAGGCCAAAATAAGAAACAAGCCGAGCTTCGCCATCGTGCCTCCTGTGAACACAAGCTTCAGAAAAGAGAGAAGCTTCAAAGAGAATAACAGGCAAGTGATTAGCGTGCACAAAACTGACATCCCTACAGATACGAGTTCAGCTCAAAGCAGTTACAGTAAGCCAATAGAGAGCCCTGACAAGCTATGTCCAATACATAAGAAGCCTCACCCACTTAAAAAGTGCAAAAGATGAACGCAAGTCCTTTCAGAGAGAGAACAGAATCTGTTTTAAGTGTTGCGGACTGCAGGGTGCAAATAAAGTGTGCAGACTGTGGCAGCGACAGACACTTATCAGCGCTACATCCAGGTCCACCCTCTGCTCTGGCTGAACGCTCTGAAACTGATAAAAATGATGGCAGGGAGACACACAACAAGTGCAAGTGTCTCAGTCATTTCTAAATGCACAGACATTTGTGGTGATGCAGATAGCCCACACTCATGCTCATAAATAAGCTCTGTGTTCGTCTATCACAGTGGTTCCCAAACTTTTTCTGCCGTGCCCCCCTTTAGTAGATGAGAATATTTTTGCGCCCCCCCTACACCCCCCCCCCCCATATTGACTAGGGATGTGTTGAAAACTTACAAAAACAATAGGTTCACAACTTTGGTCAAACATGAAAAAAATAAACTGCAAGAAACCTTTTAAATGGTTCAAGAATTCTAAATATAATTTAAAATAAATAAGGAGATGAAATAAGAGAAACAGCAATACATATGCGGCTAGTTTGCAAGCGCAGACATCACGCAGAGCACAAAGCATGTAACGGCCAGAAATATGTATACTGTCTCTTTAAGGGAGCGAGTTGCGTGCGCGTATGGAATATTGTTGTTTTTTTAGCTTTCTGCCGAGTCAGACCACTGCTCTTTATTTCATTTCTGTAAGTAACGCATTAAATGAGATTTGGACAACTCACCAGTTCATGTATGAACAGTGAAGTATTGCTGGAGCCCAGGTTTATTTTGGTCAACCAGCAAATAAACGGACTAAGTGGAATACCACCAGCACGAGTATTAAGGTTGAACTAACTCCGAAAAGCAAGCAATATAAGCATAGAACTAGACTGAATAGATCTGTTTTTATGGATCGGTCACATTGTCACCGATACCCGATCTAGAATTTTTTCAGATATTAATATCGGAATCGGTGCATCCCTAATATTGACACATGTGCACGTTTTACTTTCAAGCTCCGCGCCCCCCCTGCAATAGCTCCGCGCCCCACCTAGGGGGCGCGCCCCCCACTTTGGGAACCACTGGTCTATCAGAAGGCAGAAGAGAACAGGCAAGAAAGATGTCACTAGCTAAGTCTCAATTTTTTTAGCTCTTTAATGTTAAGTCATGCTCGGACACTTACAAACTCAGAACGTGCTCAGGACTGTCATATAATGTTGGCAGAGCAGCAGTAAACTGTATGCTTGAGTCAGTTGATGGTAGAGTAAAGCTCTTGCTCCCAAACCTGATTGAATGCGACATGATTCCAGACGACAGGAGAGAGGTCCCGTCTCCACAAGTGTCTAGGTTTTCTCATTGGATGAGATTGTGTCTCACTATTGCATCACTAAAATGTGTAGCAGCGTAAAAAGTAAAGGCGGGAAGTGTTTTACTAACACAACACTGTAGATTAACGGTCTGAAGCAGCCAAGCTTATCATTCACACAGTACGAAGTGAGACGTTCAAAGAAGAGCACAGGTGTATAAAAGCAAGTCAGCCACTCCCAAAGCAAAGCTGTCTTAAAAAGTTGAACCCTGTCATTGATGAAGATGACCTCCTCAGTATAGGAGGACGCTTGGCACCTGCTCATTTAACAAAAGATGAGAAGCATCCACTCATTATCCCAAACGTTCTCCATATAGCTGTCCTTCAGGTACCAGTATCAGGTACTATCACGAGAAGGTTGCGCACCAGGGGCGACACATAACAGAAGGAGCGCTCAGAGCAGCTGGATTTTGGATTATTGGTAAACGGCTCGTCTCTTCTGTCATTCACGAATGTGTTCTCTGCCGTAAGCTCTGCCGTGGTGTGTATATCTTTACCTCTGAATCCATTTATTAGTGTTTTGCCCCTTAGGTAGTTGATATGTCATGCTTAGGAAGATGCCTTCACATACTCTATAATCTGGTTGGTTATAAAGTTAACCTGGTGGCTCATTTGTGGACTTTGGTATCAATGTTTCCTAACAGACTTGCATTTACAGCATTTTGGCTTTTCCTTTTGCTCCACACTAACTGAGTTTGCAGTCGTGTTGGTTAATGATCTGAAGGCAGATGATGGATTGTGGCTTTTGGTAAACACTGACTGTCCCGGGAGGCCAGGGGTCCTGATGAGGTTGAGATGTAATTGTCCCGGGAAGCCAGGGGTCCTGATGAGGTTGAGATGTAATTGTCCCGGGAGGCCAGGGGTCCTGATGAGGTTGAGATGTAATTGTCCCGGGAGGCCAGGGGTCCTGGTGAGGTTGAGATGTAATTGTCTCGGGAGGCCAGGGGTCCTGGTGAGGTTGAGATGTAATTGTCCCAGGAGGCCAGGGGTCCTGGTGAGGTTGAGATGTAATTGTCCCGGGAGGCCAGGGGTCCTGGTGAGGTTGAGATGTAATTGTCCCGGGAGGCCAGGGGTCCTGGTGAGGTTGAGATGTAATTGTCCCGGGAGGCCAGGGGTCCTGGTGAGGTTGAGATGTAATTGTCCCGGGAGGCCAGGGGTCCTGGTGAGGTTGAGATGTAATTGTCCCGGGAGGCCAGGGATCCTGGTTTCGTTCTGGCTAGGTTTGATCTTGTGACGTCTGGTCTGGTTGACCTTGGCTGTCATAGGCAGACTGGGCGTTATCTTCTGAGACCGCAGGAGAGGGAGCGGAGTTCTAGAGGGTAAGGGTTCGGTGGGGAAAACCCAAGGGTTTGCTGGGTAGCATTAGTCCGGTCTCTGCAACAACACAGGTGAGGAGGAGAGAGCAGCGGATGTAAGAGGCTTGCAGTTGGGTGTCGGCTGAAACACGTGCTGGTTAGTCTTTTCTCCCTTGTGTTGTAGCCTGTTACCACCTGAATGAATCTTCGTTTCTTTGTTGACCTCGTCATCTTTATAGAGAGGGGTGAGATAAATCCGCATGCACTCTTGTGGCGTACCCTTCGGCAACACTCTAAACAACACTACAAAAACAACACTTTTTGTATAATGTGATGGAGAATAAGAGGGTGAGAGGGTCAAGGAGGAAAGGGCTGCGGCTGAGGACAGAGAGAGAGAGGATGAGGCATCAGAAGGGCACGACGGGTCGGAGTCTGAAGGTAAATAAACGGGGGAAGAGAAAACATCTGAAGAACAAGGGGAGGAGCAATAAGAAGATGTACTGGAGTTAAACCAGCATAAGGACAAGGAGGATATGTCAACAGGAGAGTATCAAAACCATCAGTGAGGGGCTGAGAGAACATTAGAAGAGGGGGATGAATCGGAGTAAAAAGTGGGTGAAGTTAAGGAGCATGAAGCTGAAATCTTGGGAACCTGTTGGTCACCTTTCAGAGGGAGCGTGAAGCAGCTTTTTTCTTCTTTAACCCGAGGGTCACTGTGCATTGGTTGAAGTGAGAACAGAAGATGAGAACTTGCCAAAGGTTGACCTGATGTGGGACTCCATCGGTCCACTGGAGGTCCGGTGTTCTTTCCACCAGGAGCACTGAAAACAAGACAAACAGTATGGAACCTTTATTTGTCCTGTTTCCATGAAGGGGAGAAATCAGTGTTGCACTGTGCTCAAGTGAATGGATCCTTGGGGGGATGTGCTGACGTGGCAACAGGTGACAGAGTTCTTCTTTCCTGAATGAAAGGCAGAGAAGAATGGAAACAAAATATGGGCAAATAACAAAAACGGCACAAATAAACACAATTTTAAGTATGTAATGAAATATTTATACCCTTAGCGCCACGTTTGTGAGGCATAAATACGATCTTGTCCAAAAGATCTACACAAAACTGAATCACCTCCTCTAGGCACAGCACAAAATTTCACTGTCCAACGAGGGGATGAAATTGAGGTCCTTGCTGTCAATCAAGAGAGAAAAATCTGTATCAACCATTACAGAACCATGTCAAAGAGGCCCTTGTTTCAAAATGTCAAAATAACTAACTTAATGATGCATAGGGTTAACTCCCCTAAACTGACCTAAATGACCTAAATACAGGGGTTTTGCTGGTGGGTTAGGTATTACTTTATTACAAAATTTTATCATTCATAAAGTGACAAAAAGATGCATGAAAGACAACAAAAACCTTGGTGTGTAAGAAAAACAATTGATACATAACATATTTAAATATGTTTTAAACATGATGTTTTAAATATTTTAGTTGTATACTAACATGTTAACTAACATGTTATAGTAATGTTCTTGATCAAAGGCCCAAATGTAATGGTGCACAATGGCATAACAAGCAATTCCTCTGACGAAACTTTGCCAGTACATCATGTGATCACTCTAGTTGTGATAATGAATTGGTTGTAAAGCAATGTCTCAGTGAGCCTCATGACTGTGGTCACCTCTAGGCCCCTCCCTCTCTTTAGTTATGCTGCTATAGATAAGCCTGTCGGAGCCACATGGTAATTACTAGCATGTGAGCTATGTATATCTGTTTAAACCAATACTTGTTTAAATTGATGTTCACATACTCAACCTGTATTTTATATCTTGGTTGCATGCTTCTACCAAAGTCTATTCCGTTCAAGCACCTAGGAGATGGTCTGGCTTGCCAGTGGATGTGCCGATGCAGGGGATGGACGTTCCATTACCGCAAGTGGACGTGCTGATGTCAACTCCTACCTGAGGCTCACCATCTACACTGAAGGGACTGTGACTACTCGGCTTAGAACTATAACATAGAACTATATTTGAACTATGAACACAGACTTCTAGCGGGCCACCCAATGGAGGATGGGTTCCCTTTTGAGTCTTGGTCCTCCCAAGGTTTCTTCCTAATCTCCACCATCATAGGGAGTTTTTCTTTGTCACATTCACCTCTGGCTTGCTCATTAGGGCTTTGGACCCATACGATTGTAAAACTGTTTTGTGACAACAGGTGTTGTAAAAAGCAAATTAACTTTGACTTTGATTCTGTGCAAGCCAGTCAAATTCATCCACACCAGACTCCGCCATCCATGTCTTTATGGACCTTGATTTGTGCACTGGTGCACAGTCATGTTGGAAGAGGAAGGGGCCAGCTCCAAACTGTTCCCACAAAGTTGGGAGTATGGAATTGTCCAAAATGTCTTGGTATGCTGAAGCATTCAGAGTTCTTTTCATTGGAACTAAGGGGCCAAGCCCAGCTCCTGAAAAACAACCCCACACCATAATCTCCACCAAACTTTACACTTGGCACAATGCAGTCAGACAAGTACCGTTCTCCTGGCAACCACCAAACCCAGACTCGTCCATCAGATTACCAGATGGAGAAGCGCGATTAGTCACTCCAGAGAACACGCTTCCTCTGCTCTAGAGTCTAGTGGCAGTGTGCTTTACACCACTGCATCCGACACTTTGCATTGCACTTGGTGATGTATGGCTTGGATGCAGCTGTTCGACCAAGGAAACCCATTCCATAAAGCTCTCTGTGCACTGTTCTTGAGCTAATCTGATGGCCACATGAAGTTTGGATCTCTGTGATTGACTCTTCGCACTACGTGCTTCAGCATCCACTGATCCTGCTCCATCAGTTTACGTGTGGCCTACCACTTTGTGACTGAGTTGCTAAATCAGAGAAGTCCTGAGACTGGTACTGACAATTGTGATCTAACATCTAGCTAACATTATCAACTAATGTAAAATTTATAATAATTTTTATTTGTATAGCACCTTTCAAACACATGCAACTCAAAGTGCTTTATACATTACACATTTTGTGGTAATAACACAATTTCATCAAAAAGTATAATGAAATGTAAAGAAAAATCTGTCAAAATTAATGAATCGGACAAAAGCTGTTTCGTAAATGTGTAAAACCAATATTTTTGACAAATGATTATTCATATGCATCAATAGACAAAAATCGATCAAACGTCTTAAATGTGGCTGGCATGTTATGGAACATAATTTGGCACTGTATTATTTATATATTTATTTATTTATTTGGCGCGAAAATCTAAGCGAACAAGACACATTGTGATTAAGTTTAGCGTCAATAATACAAACTTATTGTCTTATTTTAATAAGAATATTATGACATTAATATGACAAACTGATCATTTATGTCAGAGACAAGGTTTCTGAGTGTCAAATAACAACACCCACAAGATGGTAGTAACGCACTATGGAAACGGCACGCGACTCTCCCCTCAAGTGGGTGACCGTTGCGGTGAGGCGCTTGTGACGGTGGGGCGCTCGTGGCGGTGGGCGCGCGACTCACATTTCGCGCGCTCGCTCTTGTTCATGCGCAGACACAGGCCATGCAGGAGAGACCAAGCAGGACTGACACGTTGTTTATTTGTCACGCATGCCTCTAGGTGAAGCCATCTGCAATCTGCTTTGGAAATATAGTGGATTATACACTTTGACTTCCCATTTCGGCTCAGATAATATTGTGTCACGTGTATTTTAATTATGCATTACAATGCTAACTTTATTCACGTGTTTTAACAATACGGTTCGTTAAAAATACGTTGTAGATATTGCGATGGTTGTTCTGAGTTACTGTTATAATTAGTACTTTTCATTCTAAACATATATTTTTACTAGAAGTTGAAAACGTCCCTATCTACTGTTGGCAGAACAGGTGATTATACATGGGCTGTCACGGTGCTTACAGGAACTACGTTACCCAGAATGCCTTACAAACTTGATTAATCCAAACGGTTCAAAACCGTTTACTGTTTTGTTTGCTGTTTAGCTGGAGATATCAGGAGTTCAGCATGTTACGCTTCTGGCTCGTACATTTGATCATGCTCATATGGAAATTTCTGGTTCTGTGTGCTTCCATAAAAGCGTAAGTTGTGCTGAAAAAAATGATTTCTGTAGTTTTGCAGTTCTGTGGTTTCTGTAGTAATTAGAGTGATTTTGGCTGCTTTGTTCTTAGATATAATCGAAGTTGGCCTAATTGAAATGTTATCGTCGAGAATGTTGCAATTTCTTGCTGTTTATGCTAGACTGTCATTATATGTTGTGCCGTGTGTTAACTGTAATGGTAAAGTTGTAAACATGAGAGGCGACCTGCGTATTAATTAGTAGTGAGGTATAATTTACTAATATTTTTCCATCTACAGACCAGGAACACTCCTTGCCTGCATCTTACTGAAATGACAAAGTTTCTTATTTTATTTTTTTTAAGTTCTGTTGGGACTAGTCATCATCTCTATTATTGGGGAAAGTTCACTTGTTGGACACTTTGCTGGCATGGCACACAGTGTTCAACACTAAATATGCATAAATAGATTGACATTCCAAAGAAAGTTATGATGAAGCATCTTCAGTGATTTGGTCTCTTTTGGCCGCAGAAACTATGATTCAGCATCTATCAATGAGGTTATTACTGGTAACGGTTGTCACAGCTCGAACAGCATACATCAAAAACCATTAGTGACAGAGGAGAATAGAGAACTGAATTAAGTTAATTAAAATGTCTCCCCATACTTCCAACTAGAATATAACTGCATTATCAGCAGTCGATGTAAAAAGAATTTACATGTAATTGGAAGACTTGCTCACAAGAACAAGCTCCTTGAGAAACAAGTTCCTCTGATGTAATCAGGCTCAGTGCTTCTCTGTGGTCCACGACTCCCTCACCCCCTAACCCCCTAACCCCCTCACCCCCTCACCCCCTAACCCCCTCACCCCCTCACCCCCTCACTCCCTCACCCCCTCACCCCCTCACTCCCTCACCCCCTAACCCCCTCACCCCCACCTGTATCGACACCTACAGCCGATACTTGTATCGACTTTGACATGCATGAAAACTCCAACAACATACTGTACCACCTCCATGACTGGAGTTAACGCTGAGAACGAGGGTCCTTCACTCAGTTATATGAGATCTGAGATCTGCAGCCTTGTGGTCAGAAAGATTCTTTATGATAATTTTTTGTCACAAAGATTAAAAGCTTTGTAATTTTATATTTTTTCTATTAACTGGATCCATCGAGAATATCTGAAAAGCATGACAAATGAGTTTTGATGTATGAGGCAAACACAAACTTTGCCCACAACGGTGGCCCCTGTTTACTTTGCAAACCACGTCAAACATGACAGTCAGCAACAGAAAGTCGATGGCAGTGTGCCAGAATCGCACTTGTTGGCGCTCCCGTAACATCCTGCTTCGTTTAAAGGTCCCACGTTTTGACTGATGGGTCGCTTTGTTTGCCGCCGAGACGTTGAGACACAACAGGACCAGCACGCTCTTCCGTCTGCTTCGTATGGTCATGGATCCTGTGAAGCCATACTACCCAGAAGCCCCGAGCTTGGTTCTGTCAGGCCAGGGGATAAGGTGTTGTCTCCCAGCACAAACCTCTCTTCTGATGGCTCAGGTTGCGAAAACATGTTCACGATCTCCATGGTTGCGTTGTCATGGTTCCTGCCAGAGAAGTGTTGGCTCTGGAATGCAGACAGGCCCGGAAAAGACAGAGCAGCCCTGTGCAGCTGATAAACATATAAACATATTGCTGTTTGCAGTAAGGCTTACTAACATCTAGCACTGCTTCCCAATAGATTAGTCGCTCTTTCCTAACCGGGAGAAATTGAGAGAAATGCTATAAACATAGCAATTATCATTTACGCACAGCATTTACAATCATTCTCTGTAGCTGCTTTTGTGTGTGATTTGCTTTATAGCAGATAAAATATGGATTTAATTTGCTTTTCATGCAGTGCACCCTTAAAGAGTTCGCTCGGCTCTAGATGCTGTATTTGCAGTGTGGTTGTGTCACGGTGAGGCGGCCCCCTACCGGTCGCCTCCGTCTACAGCGGCTGTTGTTGTTGTTTTGTTACGTCGTGTGTGTCCCTCAGGTGGGCGGAGCCCGTGATCCGTCTCACCTGAGGGTCGTTTGTTTGCCTATATATGTCTTGTCTTTGTACCAGTTGACCGCTGGTCATTATATCCTTAATTCAGATCTATTCACGGGTTTTTGGTTTGCGCACTTCTTCATTAAACCATCCTTTTTCCCTGAGACTTGGCGTGATCGCTTCCTTTTTGTTCGCACTCCCTGCCCGTCACAGGTTGGGTGTATGGTGGTGCGGATTCTCCATCCACCTCCTCCATGGTCCTCAGAGCCTCAGAGTTATTGGAGCTGTACTATGGAGTAAAATAATTTGTTCTTATGGAGAGATCTAGAGCCCATTTTTCTACAGATGGTGAACACATACAAAGAAGAATGTTATAAGAAGAATTTGCTGATGCAGAATACAGGAAATCATAAATACAGCAAAAAAAACTTCCCAGAGCATTGTGTGTGTGTGTGTCCGTGTCCTAGTGAGATTTAATTGGATCAGAGGAAGAGTGTCTTGCAAAATTCCTTACAAAGCTACAACTCCAGCAGAACCTTTATGACCTTATATAATCCGGCAGCCTAGAAAATAAGTCTGAGCTGCTGAAGCTCATCTGGAAGAGCGGGAAAAGCAAGGTGTTACTGTCACAAAGCCTCATGGGGTTGATTCCCACAGAGCATGCACTCTGCCACACTAATCAAGATATACACTATACTGCCAAATGTATTCACTCACCCATCCAAATCAAAATCAGGTGTTCCAATCACTTCCATGGCCACAGGTGTATCAAATTAAGCACCTAGGCATGCAGACTGTTTTTACAAACATTTGTGAAAGAATGGGTCGCTCTCAGGAGCTCAGTGAATTCCAGTGTGGGACTGTGATAGGATGCCACCTGTGCAACAAATCTAGTCGTGAAATTTCCTCGCTCCTCAATATTCCACAGTTAAGTGTCAGCTGTATTATAAGAAAATTTAAGTGTTTGGAAACTACAGCAACTCAGCCATGAAGTGGTAGGCCACGTAAACTGACGGAGTGGGGTCAGCAGATGCTGAAGTGCATAGTGTGAAGAGGTCGCCAACTTTCTGCAGAGTCAATCACTACAGACATCCAAACTTCAGATTAGCTCAAGAACAGTGGGCAGAGAGCTTTATGGAATGGGTTTTCATGGTTGAGCAGCTGCATCCAAGCCGTACATCACCAAATTCAATGCAAAGCGTCGGATGCAGTGGTGTAAAGCACGCCACCACTGGACTCTAGAGCAGTGGAGGTGCGTTCTCTGGAGAAACGTGCTTCTCCATCTGGCAATCTGGGTTCGGCAGTTGCCAGGAGAACGGTACTTGTCTGATTGCATTGTGCCAAGTATAAAGTTTGATGGAGGGGAGATTATGGTGTGGGGTTGTTTTTCAGGAACTGGGCTTGGCCCCTTAGTTCCAGTGAAAGGAACTCTGAATGCTTCAGCATACCAAGACATTTTGGACAATTCCATGCTCCTAACTTTGTGGGAACAGTTTGGAGCTGGCCCCTTCCTCTTCCAACATGACTGTGCACCAGTGCACAAATCAAGGTCCATAAAGACATGGATGGCAGAGTCTGGTGTGGATGAATCCTGACCTCAACCCGACAGAACACCTTTGGGATGAATTAGAGCGGAGACTGAGAGCCAGGCCTTATCGTCCAACAGTATGTGACCTCACAAATGCACTTCTGGATGAATGGTAAAAAATCCCCATAAACACACTCCTAAACCTTGTGGACAGCCTTCCCAGAAGAGTTGAAGCAGTTCTAGCTGCAAAGGGTGGACCAACGTCATATTGAACCCTATGGATTAGGAATGGGATGTCACTTAAGCTCATACATGAGTCAAGAAAGGTGAGCGAATACATTTGGCCATATAATGTACCTGTCATTCTGGAGAACAGCTGAGAAGAGAAACAATGGTTCTGTCCCTACACTGGATGGATTTAACAATCTGTATGATCTACTCAGAGAACAGGTGGCAACAACCTGGACAGTGAAAATAATTAATGATACAGAAGCAAGAAGGATTTGAAATGCGTAGGCCTGTTAAGAGTGAGACTTACCACCACACAACGCACACAAATCTATCTTAAAAAGGTGCTTGGTACTTATAATTTAGGTTTAGGTATGCTAAGTTTAGCTTGGGTCAGATTTTTGCTAATATGGAGGAAATAATACACAAATACCAGTCTGTGAAATCCAATGACATGAAGATCAGAATGGACAACTGAACATGTAAGAAATTACACATAGCTCCATGACCAGGGCATAATGGTGAAGGTGTATTATATTAGTAATATGCCAATCATAAATGCATAAATGTTATTGGTTAAATTGATAAAATAGTAATATTGTTATAATTACTAATAAACTTACTAAATTTGAACTAAATTTACTTTGTATGTTTATTTGAATATCATGAGACAGCTTTCACTCTTTTTCCCAACGTGTTGAACGTTGGAATTATATAGAGCCTTTCAAGATACCCAAGGCCGCTTTTACAATTTTAACACAGGTACAAGCAGTGCTTAATTTGTAAATCAAACAATGCCGGAACGCAAACAGCGGACAACATAAAATGTTACCGGATCGAGGCAGACAGTTACCGGAACGCATGCTTCAAAATTAAAGAGTTCCCGGATCCTGTTCTGGCAGGATCCGGCTCAAATTAAGCCCTGGGTACAAGTCTTACACGACCAATCACACACCTGCAAGAAGCAGCAGCCAATTGCACACAGCGTACTCTCTACCAGGATCCACAGCCCCCTGGGGGACTGAATGGGGTGCAGGAAGGGGAGAGAGGACAGACCCTAGTGACGGAGCACCATCCACCACTGGGCACACAAACACACACATTCATGCACAGACACTCAGAAAACTGCTTTTATTGAACATGAAAGAGAGACACAGTCACACACTCAAGGAGAATTTGTCAGGGACCAATTTAACTAACCTCCATGTTTTTGGACTGTGAGAGGAAACCAGAGACCACGGAAAACGTCCCAGATAGGGACTTGAACCCAAGACCCCAGTGCTGAGAGGCAAACGTGCTAACCACCAAGCCACAATGTTGCTTTGTGTGTAATGATTAACAAATCAGGACCAGTGTCAACTCTTTGAGGGTTCTGTTGACCAGAACACCAGTTTTCTCCAACTGTCATCATGCAGTTGAAACGTTCTTTATCTGCTCTTATTGCCTTCTTCAGCCAACTCTGCTGTGGAGATGCCGCTAGTCTCCCACCCAAACACAGCACGAGGGGTAAGAGTTACTATAGAATCATCAAGGCTCTATAGCCACAGATGTTCACCTTATTTACACCTTACTTACACCTTTATTTACTTATTTTCTCTTGTGATTCAGAGCTTTTCGTGGCCATAGGCTCATCTGTGGAGTTGTCCTGTGGGGACGGAATGGCGAAAGACACGGAGTGGAGGTTAAACGGATCGGTGCTAGTCTCAGGCCCGGTTCTGTACTTGCGCAACACCAGTCTAGAAGACCAAGGCATCTACACCTGCCACGGTCCGAATGGAGATAGCATTGAAACGCTGCATGTGTGGATGGGCCGTGAGTAGAGACCTGCTTGAACCTTGTGTGAAAAGCGGTGCTGTACAGTGACTCTCTGGGCTGTAAAACGTCAGATGCTGCTTAGATGCTTCCATGTTCTTTCATGTTCTCCCATACAGATGCTCCTTCACTACCAGAGGTGCGGTGCTGGTCTCCTAGCTATCCACTCAAAGCACTGTGCTCCTGGACTCAGACGCCAGACCCTATTCTGCCAACACATTACATCGCCACCTACTGGTATTTTGTGGACACACAGCTACCTGCTTCAGGAACTGTTGACAAAACAGTAAAACCTACGAATCCCTGATTTGTGTATTGGTGTTTGATAGGTATCCTGGGACCGGGCAGCAACCGCTTGTCCTTCCATGTCAGAGAGAGAGCGACCTGGACAGGCAGTGTGTTCTGGAAGAGTTCGAGCTACACGCAGCAATGCCATACGTGGTTAACATCACGGCCGTCAACGCCCTAGGCAGTGCCACGCGCATCCTTCCCATCTTAATAGAGGACATCGGTAAGATACATTATCCAATCTCAATACCTATTTTATGGAGGCATGTCCCATTTTATATGGGAACGTGATCATTCTCAACCTAAAAAAAACACAGGAACTTTACTGTTTCGTTATACATTTGGTGGTCGCTATTCTTTGTGACATTTTGCTGTTCTGAAAGAGAACGTTTTCAGTTTCTGATAAAAGTGCGATGTTCCTTAACGGAACGATTCAACAAAAAAAAATATGTGTTTTGTAATAATGAATGAGAATCTATAGTGTTCCCCTCCCTCCTCTGTTGGTGGCTACGTTAGCATTTTCCTTCAGAAATATCTTCTCTCAAACAGACCTTTCCAAGTTAAGCGTTCTCTCTTTCATGAACGGCCTGCAGTGAAACCCGACCCCCCCGTTGAGGTGAAGGTGACATTACAGCCAGGCAGAAAGCTCCTTGTGCGCTGGTCCCCTCCGCCAACCTGGCCAGACCCGGTGAACTTCACCCTCAGATACAAAGTGGAGGTCCAGAGGGACAAACATAGCATAGCCAGCATTGTGAGTCAACCACTTACTTCTATTCCAAGTCAAAGATGATAACTGTGCTATTAAACAAATAAATAAATGACTTCTTTGGATATAAAGTCATAACACTTGTTCAAATAACTCCCCGCCAATTTGCATTTATTAATTTTATAACTAACATTGTTCGTCATTTTGGGGTGAGCTCTATTTTGATTCTCTATAGGATAGATTTTGTTCTGATAATCAACACTGAGGCTTTGTGTTCCAGATGGGTCCGTACGAGTCCGAGAGCATGGTCCGGAGTGGGCTTGTGGCAGGGAGGACTTATCACATCCGCGTGTCTGCCATGGACGTCCTGGGTAATGGGCAGAGCAGCGAGTGGAGTGACCCCGTGAGCATAACTGTACCCAAAAGCTAATCAGCAGTGCCACCTAAACACACAGTTGTGGAAGCACATATGTTAAAACACAGAACCAAAGAATGTTCCAATTCACCTTACCTAAAAATGTACTAAAAATTACATTATACCACAGTTAGTTCCGACCCTACAATGTGATTGGCTGAGAGGCGATCTAGGAGTGCCAATATTACATGTTATAGCACTGTAACCGAAGCTCTCCATGTATTACTCCGCCACATACAGGTAATCTAGCAACGAAGCGGCGTTTACAAGCCAAACAGCGCAACTACAAACAAGTATCAAAAGTATCAAAATGAATTACATGGATTTAATTAAATCTATTGGCTTCGAAACCATTTGTTTCGATCTGAAACTGGAGGATGACGTTATAAATGACCAGCCTGATTCCTCCAATGAGCCTCCAAGGTTTGTCATGCTTACAAATAATGATTTGGATGAGCTGGAAATGCAGAAAAACGAAATTAATACCATTAAACAAACGTCCTGGGCTCTTAACGTATTTACATCCTGGTTAAAGAGCAACAACACTGCAGTCAATTTTAGTATTATCAACAAAAATGAAATGAATCAGCTTTTACGACGTTTTTATGGATCCATCAGAAACGTGAAGGGAGAGTTATATGGCATCAGCAGCTTCGTTGGTTTAGAGCTGGACTGAACATATACCTGAACGAATCAGCCGTCGATGGTCAATAATTGTACTTTATTTTTAATAAATACAACTTTATCAACAGTTGTTTTTGTGTATATTTACCTCTATAATATTTATTGGGTAAGGCTGTTCCAGTGTTGTGTAAGCAGTGATGGCTAAGTTACCTTGAAAAAGTAATCCGATTACTGATTACTGATTACTCCTTTTAAAAGTAACTTAGTTACGTTACATATTACTTGATTTTAAAAGTAACTACGTTAGATTACAAGTTACTTTAGTAGTTACATTCAGCAGCAAAATAAAATTTTCCAATACTCACTTTATTGGAAGTGCATTTTTAACAGTAACAATGTATTGAAGCAGGTTCGGTAACCGAGGCAGAAACTGCTTAATCCAAAAATCCCGAGGAGGGAAACTTTATTGATAACGCAACCCTGGCGCGCTCAGTCGCCCCCCCCAGTGTCACTTAAAGGGCAAGACTCTCCTGACATTACGTTTGTGTAGCTGCGCGGTATTATTTGTAAATTTATTTGTAAACGTAATACAAGCGAACTGGGGTGGGTTTCCCGAAACGTTCGTAGCGCCAAGTACTTCGTAACCTCGTATGAAACGTACGAGGTTAAGAAGTACTTAGCGCTACGAACGTTTCAGGAAACCCACCCCTGTTCAGTCAGACAGCTTGTGAAACGAAATACCATTACAATTTCAAGCATTTTAAAGTAGGCGACGTTAGTCAAAATTCCAGCACTTTTCAAACGTGGAACACAGTGCAAAATTAAAATTCTTCAGGTAAATGTTCCTTCCCCTGTTTTTGAGGGGTGTTTCTTTATACTACCACATATCGTTACGGGAGGACACTGCAAAAAATGACTTGTAAAACGCGCTCGCGCTCTCACAGGGTCTCACAGCGCTACGGTCAGACGCAAAAGTAGAACTGAGCCAAGAAGAAAGCAAAAATATATATTTTTACTAGGGAAAATAAAAATAGTAACGCATAGTTAGGCTATTTGGATAAGTAACTTTAATCTGATTACTGGACTGGAAATAGTAGCGCGTTATATTACTCGTTACCGAAAAAAGTGGCAAGATTAGAGTTACTGACATCACTGTGTGTAAGTTTAGCAGCGAGCCATTGAATGGAACTATTTTAACTGGCGGAGTGTTTTTAACCAAACAGGTCGTATTTTCTCGTCCTCTTTTACTCAAAATCTTTCAATAAACAGCGATAATGGAACTGTGGTATAATCGCAATAATACACTCGAGGTTCGTGCTATAACGGGTAATATCGGCACTGCTGTGCTGATCTACGGCACTCGGCCGCTACGACCGCAGAACAGCAGTGCCGATATTACCCATTATAGCACTCCCTCTCGTGTATTATTGCGTCAGTATCAGGATATTTCATATCTGTTTAATTTGGAAAAAAAAATGAAGATAATATTTGCTTGCATCTTATTTCATTAACTAACCATCATCAACCAATCCTTAAAGGCCTTGAAGCAGCCCAAAGGCATACATCATGGTGTAAGATATCATTCATAAAGTTCAATTATAGGCCTGAAGGCATACGTAAACCAGCTTTGTTTGAGGACAGTCTGTTAATTAGCTTTGTACAATAAACTAAGCGGCTATATAAAAAAAACAAAAGTTTACATTTCAAAACACAAACGACAACTGGAGCATGCTGGGATTTGCCTTCCGGTGGCACACCGAGGCAGTTACGTAATATCGGCGATCCAGGAGCTTCTGTAAAAGTACGTCAGGAGCTCCTTTCAATCGATGACGTCAACCACGAGCGGCATGACGAACTCGGTGTGGCGCACCCCCAGCGAGAAAGAGGGCGGCCGGCGCAGGTGTGCCGTGACCTTTTCCGGGCTGTGCGTTCCCGGGCCGGGCGTTCCCGGGCCGGACTTCCGCGTGGCGTCGTTGGGGAAGCTGTGGCGGCTCTGGATGGAGAAGGACGGCTGGCGGGAGAGGTAGAGGCTGGGGTCTGTGCTGTTGTAGTGGCCCGGCCCGGGGGTCAGGGCCAGGTCCTCCGACGGCCCTCCGGGCTTCCGTCGTGCCAGCATGGAGTAGCTGGCGCTGGAGCATTTGTTGGGCGCTCGCGAGCCCATGAGGTTGGGGAGGGTGTAGCGGTTGGGGGCGGGCACCGAGTCCAAGCTGCGGTAGCGCGTGCGGAAGGCCATGGTGTAGGAGGGCGGTTGGCGGTGGTTGTTCAACGGGGGGGCCTTCTCCGGACTGTAGGCTCCTGGACCAGGAGTTTGGAAGGTCTCAGCTAGGAGACACAGTAATTAATTTAGAACTTCTGGCAGCATTGCTTCCTCTCTATTTACATTCATGATCAAGAATGAAAAAAAGACATGAGGAGACTAAAGCTGTTGTAATTGATGTAATAGTTCTGAGTAATTCCTGCTAGACTTCAATAGACTTCAACAGAATTCAGCAGACTTCAGTAGACCTCAGCAGACTTCAGTAGACCTCAGCAGACTTCAGTAGACCTCAGTTTGCTACCAAATGGGCCCATTCCCATTCTTCAATGCCACACTCTCCATCCAAACCTTTCTCCACAGCCCCTCTCTCTCTCCATTATTGGGTGTCTCAGCCTACCCTTCTGTGTTCTACGCACACGTGCAAAGCAATTTGTAAGGCTAAGAACGTCCGTCTCCTTGTAGAGTAGTTTCTAGATTGATAAGTACTTTCAGACTGTGCTGAACCTTTTAGTTGCTGTTTTCAGAGCCCTGGGCAGTTTAATCAACTTTCTCTTTTCTCAGACAAACTACTTTAATAACAATGATCAGAATACAAAGAGTTTAGCTGAAAAAAAAAAACTCTTCTGTGGTTTTTCTGAAGCTTGAAATCCAAATGCGTTGTACAGTCATCAAACGGCAGCGACACCCTTACCTCCGGGCTTCGTCCTCCCAAGCATGGAGTACGATGGAGTGCCATCTCGTCCAAAGCGAGTGATTCTGGAGTCCACGTGATACAGAGGCCCAGGGCTGGAGTCCACAGAGACCACTACATGGAGCGCAGAGGAACAGAACATGATAGAAACAGCTCATCCAAACAAAAACCTGAAGTTTCTCCTAATGATTGGCTAGCCAAGGCCGGTTAGGTCTTTGGCTGTGGTTGAGCTGGCACTGTTCCTTTAATCAAAACGTGTAGTTATCATTATTTGTTATGACATTGAACAAGCCCGTGGTATATGTAGAAGGTCTGAGGAAGGACGTCTGTGTCTCACATATTTCCCCGTATTACAATCACTGTCATCCTGTCACCGTACCACATAACATAAACCTTGTTTATAATGGACGCTCGCAACAATCCCTATTAAAAGCATACATGTGACCGTAGTTTAGATATCGAATACCCCACCAGCTCTGTAATACATCTCCACGCTTGACACGGACAACGTCCAAGTGGGCCTCGCCTTCACAGAGGGCCGGGAGCTCTTAGCTTAGCCGTACGTAAACAGAGGAGCTTGGAGCACACGGGGCCAGACGCCACTCACTGGTACTGCTCAGGCGACTGTGGAAGGAGTACGCCGGGCTGCTGGGCTTGGTGTAGTCGTGGTTCACGTGGCCGATGGTCGGTGGCAGAGCATAACGGCCCGGTCCAGGACCTGGGGTGGGGGACAGTAAACAAGCAGGGGAATGGATGGATAAAAAATGCATTTTTAATAAGAATAAGAATCACTGAGATATGATTCATTACTTGAACATGTTTATAACATAGTTAGACTATTGTCCGTCAGGTGCCCTTCAAAATTAGTGTTAGCCAACATCAACCAGTCCTTAATGAACCAGTTTGTTTCAGACCACAAACCCACTGTTGGCCTCAGGGATTGGTTGTCGGAGGACTTTCGTGGCATGTGGTTGAGACTGCTGTGCTGGTATTATTAGTATATGCAGTGTTGCTGAGAGGTTGAGCGCAGTCTGCCGCTTCAACTAGCCTAGCTAACGGCAGAACTCTGGTCAGAAGCTGAGCACCGATGAAGACACAGGAACACAAATATGTGTGGAAACAGATGGACTGTAGTCTTTATAAACGTTGTTTCTAATGAATGAAGGTCTCTTTTAAAATGAGTGGTGATGTAGAGAGAAAGGGAGAGGGGAGCATATTAGATATTTAAATAGACATATTACTCATTTATTAGACATACATAAAAACATTTATTACGCATTTATTAGCGACATTTAAAAGAGACATTTATATATACATAATAATAAACTATTGCCAAAAATAAATGTTTGTCGTTTATATTAGTGTTTGCCATTTTGCGAGTAATGTCAGTAACAAGGACACCTGTAGTTTTTGTTAGTGTGATAGCTTAAAGGTATTGTCCAAAAATTCAGTCCACCTAACCTAGTTCACACATGCAAAACATATTTCTGAAGTACTGAAACCACGGCTGTAAAAAGTTTCATTCAAAATCATATAAATTTTTACTACCTTGTGAAATTTCATACCGTTAAGAAGGCTCACTTTTTATTTAGGGAGGAACTTTAGCAGGGCAGGTGTTCCAGTGGAATCCTTTTAATAGCGTGTTTGGTTTCTTTTTTCCACGCTGACAGATATACTTTCGGCTCAACAAAACCAGCATGCACGTTTTGAAAACTTTTTTTTTTATTCTCTACGTTTGCCGAAAGTAAATATAAAGAGCTGTTTGATTTTCCACAGCTGTAGAACTCACCCGTCTCCCTGGCAGCTATGAGCGGGCGCCTTCTCACCACTCCGGCCATGGAAGGCTCGCGCTGGGCTCAAACTAGGCTCGCGCTGGGCTCAGGCTGGGCTCGCGCTGGGCTCGAGCTAGGCGCGCGCTTGGTCACGGCTCCTGTCTGGGTCCGGCACAGGTTGAGCGTTCAGTGACACGCGCACCGAAGGAACAACTTCAACGTGAATTATAGATGACCGTGACACGGCCGAGAAACATTATCCTTGTCCCCACAATGAATACATCCAGAATTACAGCTTTCTGTCTTGCAGGATTTCAGGTATGCACCCGCTAGCTTGGTAGCCATGTAGTGTTACAGATTTTCAAGTATCCTGTAATCCTAAACTTCCTTTTTAAAAAGTAGTAAAGATAGGACTTTAACAAATCCAAGTCTTTGGATATGATTCTGATATCTACATAACATATATTTTTAATCTATACGATATGTTTCACATACGTATAGGACATTCACTATTGACTTATTATAGACGGATTATATTATAGACGATTTATAGACTTCAGGAACAGGTCAAACGGTATAGGGCCCGTGAGTGAACACGGATCTTACAGAGTGATTGGCCTGGTGAGGTAACATTAATAAACAACTCCCTAACAGTTCTCATATTGTCATAAAGAATCGGTAGTATACTTAAGAAATGTTGCATTTTGAAGTATCATGGGAAAAGATCTAGGCTACTTATGAAAAACAATATTGTCGTTACTTTATAGATACGATTGTTTTGTCAGTTTCTACATCTGCTTTTTATTTCTTTTTGATCTTATTTAACTAAGAAGAAGGTTGGACACACGGCTCCACAAGTCCCAAAGCATGTTTTAATTAAAAACCTCGACAAGCTCCTAGATCAAATGCCTGTCTGTCTGTCTGTCTGTCTGTCTCTCTCTCTCTCTCTCTCTCTCTCTCTCTCTCTATCTCACTGATGTAACACTAAACACTGGTTGTGTGAGCTAGAACACTAATTCCTTAGCAAAGAGAGAATACGAGAGATGGTGCTGCATGTAGAACTGGCAGCAGAGCTCGTGGTTCAGTAGCTGTGGACAGAGATGGACCGTTCCAAGTGCTGCATTAAATATTCAACTGCTTTAGACCTGTAGGCTGAGTCAAAGGGGTCTGTAGACAACCTGACCCTTTCGCTGATCAATGTGACCGTTTCCAAGCAGGCAGTCTTGCTGTGCCGCTGAAAAAACATAAATGCACCCTTCAAATGCACCCCTGGGACCATAAGTCAGCCTGTGTGCGTGAGGATGCAACAGTGACCTGCAGTATTGAAATTCCATGCGGTCTGACTAGGATGCTTAATTATACAACTTTAAAAGGCATTAAAATTAATAGGTTTACTAAAGCTCATCCACTTGTGAGAGCTCATATGAATAATGGTAATAATCTCTGATGCTAGTTTCTATTTACTATTAGCAAAATCAACATTTTTGGTGAACTATGTCTTTAGGCCAGCTGTCTCGCTGGCAGGCAATTAGATACGTATTTGAAATGTGTAACCTGAGACGCTATGCTGATCTGAGACCTGAGAGATTCCAAGGTCATCCGTGCTCCTGGAGACTGTATTTGCTAAATAGTGATGCAGAAATTAAACCTGATCCCCGCATTAACCAAGACCCAGCACAGTGACCGCTATGCCGGGTGTGCGGTTACAGAAGAAATCTCGCTGGAAACCTCTACACCAGTCATGCTTTTCCTATTCCTTTACAGTGTCACTTATGGGGGCTGAGAAATACTGACCGTGTCGGACACTAGCAAGAGGGAGAACTAATTTCATCAAGCAGCCTCTGTCACACACATTAATCTCCCTGTAGACAGGAGAAATGGGTTTTCCTTTCAGTTTCGACCACTTCTGTTTTTGCAGCCTGCCGTAGTGTCTAGAGACATGTCATTTCTGTGGTTGTATAATGGACTAATGCGAGACCAGAAGACCACATTCGAGTTATTGGATCAAATAATTTTATGACATTAATAATTATTTCACAAGATGATTTTATATTCATGGTGTTTAATAATTCAGTCAATAATAATATAAACTAACTACTTATAACTTAAGAGGCAGAAACATAACTTTACATTTTTCTTAAATATGTTGCTACAATTCAGTACAAAAATAAAGGCAGTACAATTGTAAATGCATACAATTACTTTCATACAGTTCAATGTTGCAATTTACAGGTACAGTCCTGGAAGTTCGACTGCTCCGTCGAGAAGGTCAGTGCAACGCCCGCTCGTGCTGGGGAGGTCTGCTAACAAACACTCAACCATGACACTATAGGCCATTCTTCTACACTGGCCTTGTGTTTGTGAATGTAAACACTGTAGCTAACGCTTCAAGGTTCTACCGTGAGTCCTGCTGTGATAAAACTAGCGAAACCGCCACGGTTTAACGAGAGGGGAGAGGGACTATTTAAATGCCATTTTCATCCGTGAAGACAAAGACTCATTCAGTTCTACAGAGAAAGTAGATGAAGAAGAAGAGTGTTCTTTTAGCTGTGCGTGGTAAAAGATTTGCGCATAGTAAAACGTGTTAAAATATTGCTTCAACCTGTCTGGAATGAACATATGCAGTCTGGGTGTAATTAAATGCTTCGTCACTCATTTGAAATGATTCGTCGTAATGAACTTAAAGAATTGTATTTGTTGACCTAAATGTTCTTTTGTTCACTGCGAGGTATTCGTGTCAAGACATGTATCGAAAGCGGCTAGGGTGCAGTCACAGTTGATGACTGTGTTAAACTGGAAAAGTCTGGAATGGAACGCCTGAATGTTATCTTTGGTAAGACTGGACGCTCTTCAAGGCTGTCCTTCAAGTTGCATAAAACCTTTGGCAAACCGCGGCCTGGAATGTTCCGCTTGTCCGTTCAAAGACCCGCTCGTTCACAAGGTTCAGCGGAACTAGGCGGCAGGAAGAACCCGTTTTTTTTTTTTCGTCGGACGTCATGGAAACAAACCACGGAAACAAGCGGAGCGGCGGGCCCTGGTTCCACCATGCGCCGCCACCCGCAGAGACAACATGGAAAAACTGCCCTCTGGAGCCGCCGAGAGACCAAGATGTCCGCTGTGCGGTCCCGTCGAGATGTCCTCTACGTGGTCGTCGTCGGTATTGTCAGTCAAAAATAAAGACTTCTCTGGTAATGTGAAAGGCATTTGAAGGACAGAGGTGAAGGCACAAATTTAAGCGGCATCCAGAGGTCTGACCGCTCGCCGGTTTTGGAGCGCTTGAGCGTTCCTCCCCTCCGAGTCCAGCTGTGGCGCCTCTCCCAGCTATCTCGGAAAAATAAGTCAGACCTTCTGCGGCACGCGGTTCACATCAAGCGTTCTGGTTGCCAGGAGCGACGTGCTATGATTTATCCCCTTGTAGAACCTGAAAGCAGACGAAATTATTGCCATCAAACAAAGTCGACAGGCCAATTACATGCTCAGACCGACGAGCTTGTTAACACGTGTTAATGTGCGATATTAGGAGAAGCATAAAAGTATACACCAGCGCACTTTATATCTGGGTGGTATAATTAACACCAGGCCTCTCCATATCGGAATAGCTTCATGCTGCATAGGGAAGAGTGATATGAGACTCTTTTTGTACATCGGAGAAGCACAGAGAATGTGCCACCGCCCAGGTGAGACGGACCTCAGCCCCAGGGACGGTGCCCTACTGTCTCTGGGTCCTGGATGTGTTCGGCTAAGCCACTTCTGGACTTCTGCCCTGCACGTACCCAAACAAAGAAGCAACGCAGAGTGCAAACTCGGTGCTGAACGCTGCGTGCTAAGCAGAGATTTCCTCTGCCCCTTCGTGCTGTCTGCACGGCCTTTATTCTCTGCACCTGGCCTTACTGCACATTTGAGTAACTTCCTTCAAGAGTAAATCTGACAGCTGTTGGACAATTCTGACATTTTAGAGTTAGTACGGAAACTGAAAACCGGAAAGTTTACTACCCCATCCATGTATTTGCCATCCTGGAGAATAATATGATATTTATGGTGGAAAACCCAACATTTTTGAAAAAGTGTTTTGGGTTTTCTCGCAACAGTGGAACAATAGTCGGTTTATTGGGGCTGGGAGGAAACGTTTGAGAAGAAAATACAGTCCACGAGTCTGAGGTTAGGCAGCCGGACATGTGCCAGTGGTCATCGAAGCATATAAATTCAGCAGTTTCAAGTCAGCTGACACAGCCAGAACTGAGTGGTGAGGAGGCACACCTACCTGGTTCCGGGTTTTGTGGGACTTTTGCAGCCAGACACGCCATTGGTCGTAGAGTTTGATGCTCATGCCACTGCAGCCGTAGGCACGCTTGCGCACCCATCCGAAGAACTGCTTCAGGTCCCGCCTCAGCGTGGAGTTCTGCTGGCCCGCCTTGGAGTCGCACGAGCCCGCCATCAAGCGCACTGCAGGGGCCGAACAATCACACGAGCGTCAACACACACCTCGACTTGACGAACGAGGGCTGGTCCCGTCATCGTTCCCGAATACGGCGTACGCCGCCCAGCTAAACACCAGCCGTCACAAAAAATAAACCCGGTTTTGCGTTAAATAAATAGCATCGTTTCTTTGCTCCAGATGTTTCGTGCGAGTTAGAGAGAAAGACGAGCATGGCGAGGAGTTAATCTGTTAATCTTCAGAAACAGTCTTTTGAGACAATTGTATCAAACGCTCTTCGCGGGTGCTTGGCGAACCGCAAAGTGGGAAGAGATGTACGAGATGGGTAATCTCTTTCATGTGCGGGGTTAGCTTGCTGGATTTAGCGCCGTCTGGAATGTGTATCTGATTAGGATTAGGAGAATGACCGCAGGACATGATCAGGAAGAACTGGTGTAATGGAGGCTGGATGATGTTTGGTCTGCAGTGAGCTTTTAACATGACTGCTTTTTTAAACATTTCTTTCTTGCCATTTTTCACACATTCTATTTTTTCCTCCTTTAACGATCAGTTTAGCAACGCGTCAAGAGCCGAATCATCTGAAAACTATTAAGGAGATCTGAAACTGCTTTTACTCATTTGAATTATGGGTAGTCCTGTTTACAGATGTGTACATAAGCACAAGATATTGCAACTATAGTGAGATGCATATTCATATAACCAAGACTCCATGCGGTTATTTAAAAAATACAATTCAACAATTCAACCATTTTTATCATTATCAACCATTTTTATCGTTTATCGTAGATTTTAAAAATGTGACAGAGTCATTGGGTCTCCTACCACTGTGTGGTGTGGACGCTGCAGTTGGATGGCTCCAGTCACTCCAGATACCGGCCTTCCTGGATCCCAGTATGCCCACTGGATTACATCGCACCTGGACAAAGTATACCGTGCCTGACCTCAGTCCAGCCAGCCTACATGAGGTCTGGTTCCCCATGTCATCGACCACCTGAGGAGGCAGAAACCAAAACAAAGAGAACGACATTAAAATAAACAACTACCACACATCCCTAATGTTGCCACACACATGCACACTTCAATGACAGAGCAAAGCTATTCATAGAAGCCCGCAAGCGAGCTAGCACAGGCCTGAGACAATAATCACCCCCTACCCCCTACTGTTCTCTCTCAGAAGAGGATCCAACACGAATTGGAGAGAAAAGTCAACACACACGCACACACACATATACAAACACCAGGCAGGGGCAGGAAAATGATACAGACCCATGTTTCAGCTGCAAATGGCTCTTCGCGGCACACTCCTACACTGCCCTGAGAGGAAATCTGTTATCTATTACTTCTTACAGATTGAGTAATTGGACGGGTGAAGACAGCACCAACGGCACACACACGGGGCCACAAGCCAAGCCAGCCCCTGTTGACTCCGCCCTGGCTAATTTCCCCTCGGAATACAGAATGCCGGAGCAGAGAAGAGCAGGAGTTCGAAATGCAGGAATGTCGCTCGCCTTCAAGCCGGATAATAAGGAGCCCCCCCTTCTCCATCCCAGTAATTATTTCCCAGCCCTCCCAGCATGATTCAGTCTGTCTTTGAGGGCCTTCTTCTCTCCCTTCCCAACTGGAAAACAGCAAACGCCCGGGAGTTTCACCGCAGTCACCGCAGTCACCACGGTCAAATGGATCGCTCTGCGATTCATCACGGGCCTGTCGTTAAAACCGGAACTCCTGTCGGCAACGGCCTCGTCAGGGTGCAGCTCCGCGGGCTTGAGCAGCCGTCTGCCGGAGCTGTTGACAGAACGCCGAAAGAGGGCGGACAGAGCGCGGCCGGGCGACGCCACGACAGAACCTCGCAAATAAAGGCCGGAGACTTGGGAGCGGTCGGACGAGCAGGGGTCTCAGTGACAAGTTAAAAAGAAACAAAAAGAAGGGGGTGAAAAAAGAGAGAATGGCGGCATGTTGTGTTTAATGTAACCCAACTCTTCAGCCGGCTTCAGAGAGAACCTGCCTGCTGATTGAAACCATATGAAGAACACGAAGAGCGTTCTTTAGTTTATCTGTGGGCTGTGCATCACCGCAACAGCAGGACTGGGAACCATGTGGTCTTCTGTTCCTGCTGGGTATGACATTTCAAAAAAGCTGGACGACTGTGAGCACAACTGGAGATTCCTGGAAGGAAACCATGAAGGATGAAGCACTGCCTGAAGCTTCTGGATCTGTGACTTCGCTCCAGGAAGGACCACACCACCGCAGGGTTTAGCATTTTTCCCAGCCTGAAAACACCTGAATCGACACGTCTGCCAATCATCAAGACATCCCCTTGATGACTGAACCAGTAAAAAGAGTGCAGTTATGTGAACCTCCCAGAGCTGGACTTGGAGAACACCGTTGGACTCTTTATTGTTTTTCATCTGGCTCTTGCAATGACGTTTGGTATGCAGCCACCAAGATATGGTTCTAGCTGGCTTTAAATGCTTCTCTAAACCTTAACCCACAAGATATTGTGTGTATGCATTTTGCAACTACACCACTGCAAATCCATCCAGAATTCTATCAAAATCGTATATCAGTATGTTTGTGTGGGTCTTCAGATCTTTCTAGGGCCCCAAGTATATGGCAATCATGAAATGTGGACACAGATTATGGATTCATCTAGATCAGGGATGTCAAAGTCAAATGCACCGAGGGCCAAAAAACCAAATTTGCTACAAGCCAAGGGCCAGACTGGTTCAATGTTTATTAAAACATATTGAAATGATTGCACATAGCCTATTGAACCAAGACCTAACACAGTGTTTATTATTTAATGCTTAAATGAATAAAGCAATATTTTCTTATGGATCTGTCAGTAATTTCAAGTGAAAACATTTTTCAACAAGCAAACAGATAAAAACAAACTTCCTTCAAAGAAAACATGTTCTGTAAGGTACATTAAATGAATAAAGTAATAAAGGTTTGAAAAGTGCTGGAATTTAGGCTAAAGTACTTGAAAATGCTTGAAATTTTAATTACTTCGTTTCACAACAAATATCTATTCCAGGACGAAATTCCATGGACGAAACATGAGAGAACGTGAAGACGTTAAGATTGGGCGTTTTGAAAATAAACAACCATTAAATAATGTGAATAAAAAGCGAATTATTTCGAATCATTTCGAATAGATGTATAAATATTTAACTTAATTAAGTTTAACGTGCTGGTGCGCGCAAAGTTACAAAATTCGAGAGGTGCATGACCTCGCAATTCGACAGCACGCGACGCCCTCGCCCACGGGCGGAGCCACTGCGATTACGTCATTTTCGCAGAGCGGACCCTCGCCGCTTGTGTGCACTGCAGTGACTTCGCGGGCTACCGTTGCATTGTGGGGAATGTAGTGTTTGTGCGTGCAAAACACCAGCGGGCGGCTGTGGCCTGCGGGCCAGTTCTAATAGTAATTAAATATCATCCAGGGGGCCATAGATAATCAATTCGAGGGCCGGATCTGGCCCGCGGGCCTTGACTTTGACATATGTGATCTAGATGATTCAAACCTCTACGCTGCTGCCTTATTCAGAATATCCCAAAGCTCAGTTTGCAGAGGACTTCATGTAATTAAAGTGCCCTCACCAACCAACACAATTCCTGTAGATTAATCATGACTAAGAATACTGTATCTATGATAGTGATTCCATCTACTGCTCACAGCAAATAATCTCTCCCCATGGTGCCACATCTCTAAACTGCTCCAATTACTAAATCCATTAACCAAAAAAAAAAACACTATTTATATGAACCGCAGAACTGTTATAATGCTATCATAAATAGCCCCATACATTAAATATAACCAGTTTGGGTGTATTCCCTTTGGCCATTTTGGGTAAATGGTATCAGGTTTCACCATTTTGTCTCCAGCTTTTTCCATTGTGATTTTTTGAGATGAAGTGCTTTGTTCTTGGCTGCAAACATGTGGCATGCTCGGTGACGACGGCTCCCCTTTTTCTCACCAATGTCTCTGATTCTCAGTGCGTTTCTTTTCAGATTATAGCCAATTTCTGGCCTAAGGAATTAGGGTGTTACAAGGGAAAAAGCAATAAATCTCTCCTCGTGGCCATAGAGAATGACACCTCAGTAACATTACCCCAGGATATTCCTGTCACCCCTGGGGACGATTTTACATACCCAGGTGTTAAAGTCCCCTTCACTGAGTACAATGGTTCACAGAGACAGGGAATGCCAATATTTATGAGTACAAATTGCTAATCGCTAATTAGTAACTACAAAATCCCAATCGCTGACAGTAATTTGGGGAAGTGCCCTCATGTTGGTCTGTCTGAACTATAGAGCCCTTGGTAATTAGGCGGTGTAGTTCTTACGTGCCTAAGGAAGTACACCACCTAATTTTCTGTATCACTGAGCCTTCAACACAGAAGCTGCGTAGGTATGGAGTAACGATGAGTCTGACCTGTAAGAGACAGAGGATATCCTCTTTCTACCCAATAAATCTACATCCTCTTCCATTAAATGTGATATCACCATGAAACCTTCTCCTTCACCTCTGCTCAAAAGCCAGTAAAAATATCCTCAGTTCTTTGTAGTCGTTTCATCAACCACCCACGATACCCAGTTCTGCCATACTGCTATACCAGAACCCAAAGGGCACCACCAAAGAGTTTCATATGGCAACCAACAGAAACAAAACAAGTTGGTCATATTAAAAACAAAACTCAAAAATCAATCAGTAAAACAAAACAGTGGACACATCATTAAATTATTGGAAGATCGCCCAATTCGAGTGACATTCATCAGTATG
Organism: Brachyhypopomus gauderio; assembly: GCF_052324685.1. Taxonomy (NCBI): domain Eukaryota; kingdom Metazoa; phylum Chordata; class Actinopteri; order Gymnotiformes; family Hypopomidae; genus Brachyhypopomus; species Brachyhypopomus gauderio. Next base: position 21,279,844 of record NC_135224.1, on the reverse strand, counting down.
TCGCTGGGTGTTGCACAAGTACTGGTGAAAGCGTGCGTGAGCGGTTGTGGTCGTCGAGCGACACACTACCTTCCAGTCGGTGCTGTCCTCCAACCTGTAGCGGATCTGGTACTTGGCCTGGAAGAGGAAGTCCTTGAGGGCGGGCGGCGTGCCCCAGCGCACGGTCAGCTGGTCTTCCAGGTCTCCGACACGGCTCACCTGCACGTCCGGCGGAGGGTCGGTCGTTACTGCGAGAGATGACAGCATGACTTGGCGTGGAGAAAACAAAACGATCGGATGGCAGTCTGACAGGCTACGCCGGCAAAGCCAGGACGGATTTTTCTAGCTTTACAAGTTGCGAGAATTTTTACAGTTTCAAGTGGGGATATTAATTGTACACTGCTTGACTGTAAGACACGCAGCTGATGACATAACGAAAAATAGTTTTGGTGCGCTGCCGTGTAGCTAAGCGGAAGTGTTTGGGGTGGGGTAGGTGCGTCATCCTTCTGGCATTGCTGGCCAGACCCCGCCCTCTTCCTCCACCTGCTGTTCCCCCTCCGACCTGAGTCGACAGGTGTGTCCCGCAGAACTGCGATCTTTTCTCACCAAGGACGAACTTGCCCTCAGCGCAATGGCTTCTTTACATGATTTAAATCTTGTTTTTATTGGGTCCAGAAGTCAGGAGGTACTCTAAGATAATAACGTCCCGAGAGATTTCAGAGGCCCCCATCTTCCTTTCATTGTGTATCACTGTTTAAGCATAGCCCGAGGCGCCCCGTGGTATTCAGATTAGCAAACGCTCGTAAAACTTCCGTTCTCATGCGACAAAAAGCTCACCGCGGGTGGTGTGAGAATGCGGGAGAGCCGCCGAGTAGGTGGGGGTTAAAACTAGGGCTGGGCAGCTCTGTCAAGAGGGTGGGAAGGGTGGGAGTGGGGCAATTAGTCACGGGCCACCCCCACCCAGTTTTTCACACCCTCCTGGGGAACGCCCCTGGGGGTGGTGCCTGGAATGGGGTCGGAGTTCGTGCACTCACCCACGTCTAGGATGTCCAAGTTGATGACATCCGAGGTGGCGCTTCCCAGACGGTTGGAGGCTTCCACCCAGATTTCATAGGGCGTGAAGAGAGCGAGGTCCCTGGGGATGTAGCATGTGTACGGCTGCCCCGTACCATATTCTTCACACACCTTCTCCTGGCCATACCACCTGCGATAGAGCACAACGTCAGCTAAGCCGTCGCTCTGGTGTACAGTTAAAAGTAGGTGGGTTGTAAAATTAACCACTGAATGCTTCGACTGTTGAGCGGCTTAAACAATAAACACAGTGACTTTTCATGTACGTTCACCTGTGCAGAATTGCACAGGTGAATTGTTGGGGGATTAAACCCCAATCCTCCACAGGAAAGAGCTTGTTATCCACTACACAAATCCGACTGGATACCAAAACTCCCTCACTTAACCCTACCTACCTAAAAGGAAATACACACATAAAGAAATATCTTGTGCACAAGCACCGCTCTGACCAAGACCTGTAGCACTTGCCTGAGCTTGTACTTCAGTGTGTATCTGGTCTTGATGAAGGTCTCCCCCTGGCCCCCAGGGGCCCACTGGCACGTGAGGTCCTTGGTGTTCCTAGACCAGCACGTAAGGTTGACGGGCTTCTCGGGTGGCACTGGCGAGGCAAAAGAAAAGAAGTGAGTCACGACGTCATCCTGTTGTAGGTACACAGAACTAGCGTGAGATTTCACGAACCCTCGTGGAGGTTTCACGAGACCTCAGAAAACCCTCGGTGAGAACATTGCTCAACTCTGAAGCCTTATCTGCATCTGCCAAGCCAGAAGTGCATAAAGGAAAGACGTATGGGGGAACAGAGGGGAAATCAGAGCCTGAAAATAATGTCTCAACTTAAATATTTGCAACAACGGACGAGTGTTTTCGCCTGTCCCCCTCGATTAACTTCAGGACGTGCGCCAAGATTCCATTCAACTGAGAACAAAAGGCAGTGGAAGTGTCAGAACCGGACAGAGGCCCGCGTGCGCCGCACACACACACACACACGCACGCGCCGCACAGAGAGGCCCGCGTGCGCCGCACACACACACACACAGAGGAGACCTTAGACGGAAGAGAGATCTACCTAACGGTACACACAAGGTACACACACACACACACACACACACACGTGTACTGCAGAGACCTCAGAGGTGTGGAGATATCTACCTAATGGTACACACACACACACACAAGCGCCCACACACACACACCACACAGATAATCCAGCATGCACCGTAAAGGAGACCTTGGAGATAAAGAGTGATCTAACTAATGCATGACACATACACACACACACACACACACACACACACACACACACACACACATCACATCACAGAGAGGCCAGTGTGCACTGCAGACCTCACAGACTAGGAGAGATCTCCCTAATGGATGGTGGCACTTCAGTGCTTCTTACACACACACACACACACACACACACACACATTCTTACACACAAACACACACATCTCTGTCTCTACCTAATGGAATATGACATTTCACTTAATCACACACACACACACACACACACATGCACATATAAACAGTCCCGTGGTTCACTTTCTACCTCATTCTACATGCACACCCGTACACACATGCGCACTCTCTCATTATGACTTACACTGTCACACACATTTCTACACTGTCCTGCAGTCCCGCCCATTACGTCCTGTAGTCCGGCCCCTTCCGTCCTGCCACGCCCCCCCTGCCCTCTGCCTCTCAGGATGCCATCAAATGGAATTTTCCATGTTGCCACGTCTCCATCTCTCCAGTCGGGCCGAGCTCCTCTGCTCAGAACTGCAGAGTGCTCAGCGACTGTAACCTCACAGGTACCAATGGACGACGGTGCCGAAAGGCTCGCAAAACACACACACACACACACACGCACTTACTGCCCACGTAGAGGCAGGAGCCAGCCAGCACGTGCCCGCTGTTGCTGTGACACACCAGGTTGTCTCCGGAGCGCTGGCGTGACCCAGCGAGGTCCGTCAGTGTGACGCTGAGGGTGCTGGGACTCAACACGCCGTACGCGCTGCTGGGCAGACGCTTGCCGTTCAGCGTCCAGTAGAGGGCGCCGGCGTGCAGGCCCAGCTCCGAGCTGACCGTGCACGTGGCCGTGATGCTTGTTCCCATCCGCAGGGCCGGATCCTGGGGGTGAACGCTGGCCATCTCTGGAGGGGGGCGGGGCAAGGGGGCGGGACAGGGGGCGGGGTTGCAGACACAATGTTAATGAAGATCATGAAGACACATCCAGGTAGGTTTAAGTTTGAATGGCAATGTTATTACTGGAGACAATGGATAACTAGCTACAGGCAGTGCTGTTAGAGAGAATGAGTCTACCAACTGAACTGAACCTGGATATTTGTTTATTTATTTGTTTGTTTGTGTGCTTGGTTAAGTTTAAATTAACGTTTTGTGATACAGGCTGGCAGTGAGACAGAAAACACTCTGGATGTCAAATGGAAATCACATTATATCTGACAGTTTCAGATACAAAATGTGTTCAGATACCTACAAATAAATATGCAAGTCTGGTGGGAAAATGTTCTCGGTTGCTTTCATGACAAACCCTAGATCCAAACTGCTAACAAAAATGAGAAGATCCAGCACAACCGGATCTGGTCAACAACTGTTGTGTAATTGCACACAAATGCACCATTCATCATAATTCTGATAATCACGATGTTTATACTGGCAACTGCAATAACGTGCTTATTACACATCATAATATAATAACGCTTTCATATGGGTCAACAAACCTATGTTATTGTTCTTTATTTTATTATGTAAATATAAATATTTTATAAAGTAACAAACCAAAGTAAAACACACATTAAGAGATCAGAGCCCTTTGAGATACGCTTGAATTGGTATTAATTGTAAGCGCATTTGACCAAAGGCTTAGGCCCAGTCCGAAAATCAGAGTCGTCACGAAGAGCCTTTTTACTTTAAACACTTTGACGACAGCAGCAATTACGCCTATTTATTTTACGTGTCTGAATAGGAAATGGCCTGTAAAATATCTGTTGTTTTGATAAGGTCCCGTGAGGTAAGCCACGTATCCCTGTGATGACTGAGGAAACGGTGTAAACCGAGGCAGCGCTTTCTAATCCCCTGGATTAGCGCCGGATCCGACATTCCTGCTCACCATGTCACCCCCGTCCAGTCCCACCCGGTTTACCTCTGTTTACATTCAACGGAGGCCCAGTGAAAGCGGTTCTGGCGCTCTTCTGTTCAAACACGAGACGTGAAAAGGAGTGTCTTACAATCCTGTCATCCGTGGCCACGTTTTCAGGGGCTGTTAATTCAGGGGACGAGGGTGTGACTGTGTCAGACCTTAATGGGGTGTAATTAGTCTCAGTCTGACTCTCCCTCCTTCCTACCACACCTGTGCGTGTCACGGAAGGACACCACACGTTTATTCTCACGTTAGACTAAACTTTACAATCCTTTATCAATAGGATTAGCTTTGATTTTGCTTTCAATTTGAACAATTTCTGTTCCGCAGACGTAACTAAAACAATACAAGGGGCTATTATAAACAGGATGGGAAAAGCATTATAAGTGTTTATGTTAGGGTTACTTCATGCCACACATGGAAAACAAGATAATAACATTAGGCTACATAACATGACTCCCTCAGTAACCTTGGCAAAACATTGATTACAAATCTAAGAAACAAAATAAAATGTTAGGAGTTTTGTTACAGTTCATAAAAACCCCGAAGTGGACGTGAATTATAGCCTGTCCTCTAGAAATCCTCAACACAAGGGACAGTTTGTTATAAGTTACTACCGTTTTGCACCAGTACACCCAGACATTATTTTAAACGTATAATGCAGTTTTTATACACCTGTAGTGCATATATAGAAGTCACTTTCCAGGCAGTGAACTTATGATAAACACAAAACTGCAAAGTTCACTGATGCAAGGAAACTAGGAACGGGACACTGAAACTTTCTCTTCTTCCTTATCTGAAGGTCTATGTAACTATGTAACTTTTCTCTGAGCCTCCGTTTATGTGTCTCAGACTATTTATATATGTATTGCAAAACTGTCTTGATATATAACAGCTTTAAACAAAAAAAAAAACGCGCACAGTATCTTTACAGGCTAAGCAAGTTCGGGGAGAGTCCAATCGATGAAGCACCGACTCGAACACGAGCCACGACTCATATGTGGATCATACTCACGGTTCGAGGACAGCACACCGGGACCACACAGCAGGAACAGCAACAAGGTGATCATATTACAGTAGGTGATTGGTGTGTTTATATCCCCCTATTATAAATCCTCTTCTTCTTTTGGCTAATATTTCACACGAAAGCTGCGTGCGGACTCGCTCTCCTCCGTGTCGCACCAGGCGTCCTGCGGATGGTACCGAAAGCAAGAGTGGCCCGATTTCAAATTATATCTGAGATATGGCGCTGCGTTCGTGTTCTTCGTCCAGTTTTGTCATGGTTTAGCGTGGTGATCTTCACCGCAGCTAAACGCATCCAAGTTTATACATTACAAGCTCCTCCCTTCCTTTCCCACTCAATTCCAAGTTACCCCCCCCACCCCACCCCTCTCCTACCCCTCGTCTACCCCTCTCCTACCCTTTACACGTCCTCCAATACAGTCAACTTCCACACAGTCGACTCGGCTGTCCTGTTGTACCCGAGTTTCACAACCTACCTGAGAAGTTTACAAAAGAGCATGTACGAGAAACGGTTTGACTCGAACTTCTGATGCGCTTTACCGTATCCTTCAACGGGGAAGTGATGCTTACGGAGAAGTTTGTCATAACTCCATGCTGAGCTGTTTAGGGTTAGGTTTAAGTTTAGGTTTGTCATACGTCTTTCCCAGATTTAACCGTTGCTTTTAACTGTAGCCAAAAACAATAGAATGGTTATTTGCTTCAAGTTATTAATAAACATAAAAACTTCTAAATGAAATTTGTGAAAACTTCAACCAAAACATGATCAAAAGAAAAGTACAACAATTTAAATATGAGATGGAAAGTATCATCGCTCTAAATAAGAATAACTATTAAAAAGGTCTCTGTATATGGAGTTAGCAGCCCATGTAAGTGACATGAGCACAGTTTGACTAATAGCCCTGGGTAGTGTGTGGCAGGAGTCAGTGACTCAGGCACTAGCCCAGTGAGAGTGTGGACACTGAAACAACCATGACGCCTGGTTCGACCAGGGGTCAGTGCTCTACAATGGTGTGTGTTATCTGCTACAGACGAGGCTCTTGTTCAGGGCCACGTTTACCGCTCATCCCATGCAGGCCAATGTCTGGTAAATGAGTGAGTGAATTTCCTTTCCGGTTATTAGCCCCGTATGCCCAAAAAAGAAAGCTGCTATTGCAGCTCCATGAATGGGGCCAGCCACAATATATGTCTCGGAGAGTTAAAGCACTTCAGGGAAATGTGAAGTCATCCACGTGAATGACACGGCTGGAATCTGGATACTCAGACTCCCTCCCACACACACACGCACACACTTTTTACCCCTGAGTATTTACAGACTGTGTGAAGGTTTTTTAAACAGATTTTTTTTTGGGTGAAACTTTTGAAACACCCTCTTATGGGAACTGCGTTTTGAAAAGGTGCCTGTTGTAGCATATGATGAGTTGAGATCCAGATACCCTTTTAAATGCCTCTTTCAGGTTTTGGAAAGTACGACTTTTTGATCACACAGTATTCTTGCTCACTCTTTACCAGTGTGTCATAATTTTTATGTAAATCACAATAAAAACATGAGTCTTAAAACTCTTGCTGAGGACAGTGAAGGCGTTGGAAGGGGTTAGAAGTGAACAGCAACATAAAGATAAATTCATTCATCAAAACTAGATGAGGTCAACTATCATATATGACTTCCATCCAAGATCAAACAATGTCCTTGACTGTTTTCAACTGATATGCTCAAAATACTTTTGGAGTGCCCACTGTATGTGGTGTAGACGAGCAAGTAGACAAGTATAGCAATCTCTCCGATAACCGGCACGAATGAACTAATAGTGGATTAGAAAGGTGAAGTTTGAAGACTTCGGTGCTTGGGTTAGGTGCAGGCAAAAAAAAAACAAAAAACCCAAATTCAATGAAGGCATCTCCAGGTATCTCCAGGCCCTGGCAATGAAATTTACTTTCAATAAAACTACATTTTATTTCTAGTTGTGCCATAACTGAAAGACATGACCTGTTTCCGATTTCAGGACAACAGTCTACGTCAAGCATTCCAGGGTACGAGTTCTTTAAGATTCTTTGGTTATGGCAACGTGGATTTGAGCAGTTCAGCGTTCCTCTGGTTTTGTATGAATGTAATTGCCAGAGAGCAGCAGTACTGCGTTCATAGCATTGACATAAAAGCACGAGGACATGCAGGCGGTTTCTGACTCGGTTTTCTTTAAAGAACCGTGAGGCTTGAAGGAGTCTACGGCTGTGGCTTTAGTGCAAAGTGGGATTTCACGGTGTGGGACTCTGCATTAAAGGTTCTTTCACATCTTCTGCGTCTTGGTCTTCTTGTAAGGCCAGAAGCCACAATCCCTGGCAAGCCCACTCTACGCGGCTGGCGTCCCAGGACCGAGGCCTTGTGCAGATTTCTCGCCCTCGTGGCTTTGGATCTAAAAACATCTCGTTCGTGTTTCGACCTCCGTTTAGAAGTGAAGGAGGGTCGGTGGCCACTTGTCAAGATACCGTCAGATAATGCAGCAGCTTGTTGTCTCTAGGGTCAGGGCTCCTGCGTAGTGAAATATCACAGGCCATCACTGTGTTCTTCCGTCATCGAGCTCGACTCCCTCAGTGCTGCAGGCCCTGGTAGGACCAGGTGTAAGCCGTCAGCAGTGATTGATCTCACCTGGCGTTCGCAGGGTTCTCTCGCGTGTAAACCCGAGGTGGTGGGCTTTCACTCACACTCTGTGGCTGTTGCAATGTATGGAGTTAATCACGAGCCAAACTGCACAATGCAGGAGGAAGCTGACAATATACCACATTAATAAACTTTTAACGATCCTCATGCTGAGGATTCGCCATAAGTGTATTACCAAAAAGAAAAACCATTATGTCTGAATTTACGAGGCCATTCATTGTCCAGAAGCCCTCTTTAAGACAGCACAACATGAACCTAATGAGACAAGGGAAACGTCGGTTATCAGGACACAGTGATTTAGTGGGAGTCCATTGGCATATGGAACACATTATCCCACCGTAAAGTTTTCTGGGGGGGGGGATTTTCTCCAGGACACGGGGACTCAGGCTCAGTTGTAGAGACTAAACGTCTTTGGCTTCTCACTGCAGGGGTGTTCGGTCAGGCTGTCGTGCCGGTGAGGTAATGGTGATTACCCAGGGGAGGCGGACCCTCGGTCCGAACCCACCTCGACAATACTTTCCCCAATCAGCGTGGCCGACATGGACGGGGCTCTTAGGGCCGCCTCGAGGGCGCGGGAGAGGCTCGGCGCTCGGCTCGCCGTAAATCACGCCGTTTGTTCGTAATGTGCGGAGACAGCCAACGACCCCAGTGGTGCGGTGCTCGTTGATTGGAGGGGGACCTTGTATTTGAAATTAAGTCAGAGGTTTCCAGGGTTTGGCCAAACTTGGCTTAAGGGCCCGTAATGCTTGCTCCTCATAGGGCTGTCGGTGAGAGACGGGGTGTGGTTTAGCGGCGAGGAAAGCCAAAGAAAGTGAAATCCGATTGTTTTTTTTGCGAAGGAGCTCCCTTTGCGTAGTTACCGACTCCGGCAAAGCACCTTTGACATCCACTGCAATAATGCATGGCAGATGTGTGTCAACCATGTCTTCACTACTGCTAGGACAAAAGGCTGAATAAGTCAAACAAATCTTTCTTCTGGGCAATCTAGATGATAATCTGATGATGCGTCAAGTGTGTTGTGTGGTGCTGACCAACAATAAACCAAGAAATGATCGTTTCTTTGCTTCTGTTGTCCCCATGCCAGTTTTTATCCATTCACCAAACTTTCTCTCCCCACTTGATCCTATTCGTTGTTCTTTTCTCCGTAATTCAATCGTGTTCTTAAGTATTTGGTCCACTGTACTAAGGGCTTGGGAAGGCTGTATTGCGTGCCACAGTCAGGCAGACAAACATCATGCATTTTCTTTTTCTTTTTCTTTCTTCTTTTTGCAAACACGGTGTTTCAGCACCAGGAGTCTTCTGCTCTTGAAGGGAAGCCACTCATGGTTCTACTCATTTGATCTTCTTTTATTTGTCGTACCAAACGTATTTATTTGGCAATCAGCTATAATGAGGCAACTGTCTCCAGTTTACTGCTGATTTACTCAAACTACAGCTCAGCATTTGCGCTTCAAAAGGCCTGGATAAAATTACCGGCAGGCTAAAGACGCGTGCACGAGCCTTTGCCAAAATGCCTCTCAGAACCATCAGACCGGATTTGCTCTGCAGCTGCGTGTAAAAGCTGCATTTGTACTGCCCGGGCTCTCCTGTTCTTTTCTAAACAAAGATCATAGCACCACCGCCACAATTTATTACAACGAACATCCACGTACTAACACGAGAGTGGTCACATCTGTCACGTCCTGGACACCATCGCAGGCCAGCACGTTGCTTTTTGCGCCTGCTGACCACTAGAGGGCAGCAGACGCACAGTTAATCAACCCCACTACTGCATCAACTTTCATAGCGCTTGCAAACCAATAAACCGTATATTGACTACACTCCTGACTTGCAGCTTGGTGTTTTATTATTATTACGTGTAGACCATGTTGAACTGCAGGCTGAATGAAAAGTAAACGTTGCAGATTGTGAATGCTTGCCGTTTAAAACAGCCCCGTGGGGCCAGCTTTGTTTCAGCCTACTTTATTGTCTCGCTGCTGTGTAAAAGGATTTCCTCTGGTTCCTTCTGCTGTTCAGGACGGCAGAGATGCAACGTTCACGCACGCATGGAAGTGTAAACTAACACACCTAACACATCTATGCTGACGCGCATCCACTCTAAATCCGCAACCCACTGTGTAAGAACTCGATACTGTATAATTAACGTGGCATTATGAATTACTTTGTTCTACTGTGCATCTTCGCAATACTATGATGGGCGAAAAGAAAACTGTAGCCAAGCTCTCACAAAACGTGTTAAAGATTTAATGTAAATGGTCAACTCAAACAGCCTTGTGTGCCAAGCGAAGAACACTTGCAGATAATGAAGCCATGTAGCAAACCTTGCTGTGTTTTGGGTGTGTCTACAATTGTGTTTAACTCTCTCTCTCTCTCTCTCTCTCTCTCTCTCTCTCTCTCTCTCTCTACCCCCCCCCTCCCCCCGTGGCTATAAATGGTTTCTTCGTCTTGCCCTTCCCAGATGGAATTTAGATACAAAACAATAATCCTCTTCAAGTTATTCAAAACTGTGACAAGATAGAAGTCTTCAAAACAACCTCTGTCAAAACAAAGCCACACAGGGGTCAAAGGTCTGGGTGTAACCCACCAAAAAGAACTTCCAAGTACCCCAAACAACATTTACTCAAAATAATAGAATGTCCCCTGTGCTTATAACAACTGGCTGACAAGAAAGAAAGAATCTTTTAATCTCATTTTTATACAAGTGAGCAATTGAGGGTTAAGGGCCTTGGTCAGGGGCACCTCAGTTATGGCCTCAGGTCTGGGAATCGAATCCATGACCCTCCGGTCACAAGACCAGTTCCCTAACCACCAGGCCACGACTGCCCTCACTTGACCTGCGTTATTTATTTATTTACACAGTGAAACTTTACGGAACACTGTGATACCTTTCGGTACACCCTGGACGATGAGTTGTAAAAAAACGTGATCTAGAAGCTGTCATTAGAGAAATAAAACCAGACCCTCCTGACGTTTCCGGCAGGCTCAACCCAAGGTTTGTCCTCTGGCCTTGGGTGTTTGGTCTACAGCGCACTTCAAACTTTAGGGCATGTTTTCACTGTAAGTGTCCTAATTTGCTGATTCATTGCTGTAGAATGCCACTTGGAGGGTATTCGTGTTCTGACTCACAGCAGTTTCAGGGCGTTGTAAACCCTAACAGTTACTGCAACCTTTGAAGGTGGTGCCTTTCCTGATAGGTATATATTTGGATTTATTAGTATGGTTCCTGTACCTCCCACACTATAGTTAATTCCAATTAATAAACCTTTAATGGTCAAGAAACAAAGTAACCAATACTCAGTAAAATTAAGAAGGCAGATTAACAGGTCATAACCTGAGAATAACAGGTCAGAGTCTTTATTGTAGATCAACATTGGTGTACAACTAATTCATTATATATTATGTGATTTTGCATCCCAGTCATTCATTATGTGATTTCGACACCTTTATCAGAGTGTAAGAGTTCTATTTTTTAAAGATTCCCTCAACCTTTGCAGAACACGGCCAGTTTGCGGTGTCATCCTATATCCACAATTCATCCAGCACTTTATAGAGGCCCTTTCAATATTTGCCGGTATGCGTGTTATCTCTGAATTTTCAAGGTCTTTCCACCAACTTACACACTTACTTTTGGAGTTTTTTATATATTATTTGCTCCTACACCTCATTTGGCTATGTAACTAGCCTAAAGTGTGTAACCCAGGTTTGTCTCAACCATTAGAAACGGCCCATAGTTGATTAAAAGCAAACAGTAATCTCGCTGGTCTACCTGCGCGCACCTGTTGTGTTTTGATGTATAGTTTGTAGGCCTACTACAGTTTACGACCATTTGACAGGATTTAAACTGTACAATTACAATCCAAATTTCAGTGTCAACAGTGTTAGAAGTTATTAGACACCCGATGCCTTAATATTAATTGTGGCCTACGTGTATTCATTTCTAACAAACTTAGTCATTACGGCTTGTTTATTATACAGATGCTTTTTTTGCATTAACATCAGTGGAGTGTTTCAGCAGCCCAGTTCTAAGTCGCTGTTTTGTTATTAGCCGCGCCCTGCTCGCGCGACACGAACCCGGGCTCAGTCGCAAGCCGCGTGTGTTGTGCCGCCGGTACGCATCCGGGTACCGCATCCATCCACTTTCACTACAGCTAAACGAACCGAAATAAAACCGCCCAACATCCCTTTGTCATATCTGCCATGTTTCGAGAAGCAGATTACAGCTCGGCGCTCCTCGACGGGGGGATCTTCACTTTCGCTAGTGGTGAAAACGCTCGGAGGAGAGAGGCGCGCGCGCGCCGAGCCCGTGACGCAGTCGGTCTGGGCTGCACCGGTGCGGAGTTGCATCGTCATGCTGATGTCGAAATCGTGCGAGCGTTTGGTGGAACGCTGCCAGTGCGTGCACTACACCGTCACTGGACAGCTGGAGGGATAGGTAGGTTTGTAAAGGTGCATGCACAAGTCTTGAGTTGTTTTCATTACTAGAATACAAATTATTATTGCGCATTTCGGTTAGGCTACACCTTCGGTCTATCATGAACGCGTGAAATGTTTTAAAAAGTTTAAGAGCGATTGATATTTGGCACCACACTGTGTTTACGAGCCGACTGTTTCTGCGCAGTTTCCGGTGAGTGTTTAGGCGCTGGTGAAATGTAGTTTGCTGTGCAACGTTGTCCAGAATTGTCGCGTGTTTACGTCGGTACATTATTTCTATGAAGGAGTTCGGTGCTGCTCCACTTTGGCTTAACTCCGACTTTCAGGGTGTCATTTGTCGCAGGCAGTAGCTCGCACCCCTTTGTACTTATATGGGAAGTACTTGGGACGTTTCGGTTCCTTTCAATAATTTATGGTTAAGTTGCAGTTAGCCATAGACCTACACTGGAAAAAAAACTCAAATTTTGCTCAAATGTATCTAACGTTTGATAGTTTGTCTAAACAAAATTGTTGTATATGACAATGCTCAGTGTGCCGTGCGTCTGTCTGCTCGTCGGTTACAACGACTAATCCCAGCAGACGTATTTAACTTACATTGAGCTATTATCCACTCCGGATGTGATAGCATCCCGCTGTAGTCGCTGTACGTGCAGTCGAGCGTGGGAAGACCTCTGTGTGTGTGTGTGTGTGTGTTGGGCGTTTTTTTGGGGGGGGGGGGGGGGGGGGTGGATTCCATGGAGTCTTTTCTGTTTGTTTGTTTTTTGAGAACTGATGCATCACCGCCAGCCTCTGATAAAGTCTAATAAAGCATCCTTTGGCACAAAGACGTGGGCCGACATATTTGCCTTAACGTCACAAGTTTATGAAGAGGGATTTTTATCTGGCGGTAACTTTACTAACGCTCCTTTGACAGGTTTGTTATGTGGCCATTTGTACAGTGACGTGAATGTCATGCAGGTCTGGCTTCTTTGTCGTAATGCTTCCTGTTATTTTATAAGGTTATATATTAACCAGTGAGTCTTGAGAGTCTGTACTAGTCTACACTTTTAGTAATGTTTATAAATTGAAAGAATTAATAATTACGCATTGAAGTAACAAGGGTTCAACCATTTGTTTTTGTCTGCATGCACAGACTCTTAATAACTGGATTCACAGCCTACTGATTCACAGCACTTTTCTGAATCCTTGGGACACTTCAGTGTCAGTCTGGCTCCCCCCCCAACCCCCTCTATCTACAGAAACGTGTTTCAACAGCTCTGTAACTCTGGGGCTTTGGGGTTATATTATAACCACACCAACGCCACGTGACCCTCCGAGTGCTGCGTCCGCAACACCAACGGGACTGAACGTTGGCCCGGCCACACGACGTACGTGTCTTTCCTGGTGCCGCGGCCTCGGGTTGGTTAATGAGTTAATGAGTAAGCTCTCCGCTTCGGGAGGGAGGAACCGGTGTCAATATACGCAGCGGCCATCTCCATGTAGGGCCGTGAGCTTTTACAGCCCAGCTGGGGTTGGCGGCGCTCGCGATGATCGCGTGTACGCGACAAGCACTTGCACGAGGGCCACTCGGCGTGTCGGCCGTGAGTGTTGGGGAGCAAAGTCTCTTCAGCTATACTGACCTTCAGCAAACAAGGTCTGAAATCCAGTGGAGGTTCACCGTTCACTGCCAACTGCCCTCCGAGGGTGAGGGATGGGGGTCGTCTCCGTGGAAACCCAGTATCGGCTGGGTCCGAGGCGCTCACACTGGTTTGTGGTATTCAGGAAGTCACTGGTTGGCTTTGTGCATGTGGGCGTGGCCTCCCTGCCAGCCGTTCTTGAGAAAAGGGAAGTGAAACATGAATCAGCAAAGTACAGGACACCAAGCACACATATGATGTTTGTGTGTGTTGGCTTAATATTATTGACTTTTATGAAAATTGTTTATTAAGCTTACAAAACCATTTGTAGTATTACCGACCAGCTTACTTATGAACTCACTGACTTTATTTCTTCCTTTTTCCATTCCTTCTTCAGCTCACAGACCAGGAGTTGTAGACACCCAACTCAGTGAAGACAGGACTGGGCCAGGAAAACGGCCGAAATGAACGTGTAAGCCTAACATCTGGAGAACTGACTACAGTTTTGCACAGACTCTGAATTCCTGTCCGTTAGTGGATTTGATGTACTGGGCCACGAGAAGATGAGCGCTCATCTGTCCAGAGGAGTGGAGTAGAGGTGATGTCTTTGTGATTCTTCCCTGGCAGCTTTCTCTGGATTCTTCCAACGATGCCCATTCGATCCCAGAGGGTCCATCACCATGCTGGCCTTCAAACCATACAGACACGGCACAGTTCTCCATCTCCCCGCGACCACCAGTCGTGTCTGTATTTCCCAATGACCCGCGGTTGGGTTTAGACCGTTTGCTCTTCCCCGTTCCGCAACCCGTTGTCATATCTCCACCCCCGAGGCCTCTAGAGAATGATATGTCCAAGGAAGAAGAAGCCCACCAAGGATGAGGACTTCTCAGCCATCGCAGTGCCCTCCATGAAGGGCCATGGTTACCTCGACTACACCATCGAGAGCCACCCGTCCCGAGCCCTCGAGCTCATGGACGAACTCCGACACCACGGGCTGCTGTGCGACCTGGTGCTCCATGTGACCTACAAAGACATGGCAGTGGATTTCAAGGTGAGAGTTTCCAGGGGTCGGTCAACGAGAAACGAAAGCGTCAGGGAGCAGGCGCTCGGGTCGGGGCACAAGTCAGCGCGATTTGATCCAGGGCGGGGGAGGGAGGGGAGAATGAAACCGAAACCTGACCAGAACTGGTTCTGTAGCATGTGAAGTGTGGTGTAGCTGCAGATACAGGAGCGCTCTAGCTA
Source organism: Brachyhypopomus gauderio (assembly GCF_052324685.1). Taxonomy (NCBI): domain Eukaryota; kingdom Metazoa; phylum Chordata; class Actinopteri; order Gymnotiformes; family Hypopomidae; genus Brachyhypopomus; species Brachyhypopomus gauderio. The sequence continues at coordinate 21,264,672 of NC_135224.1, read as the reverse complement.
AACCTTTTAATAACGAAAGCTGCTTTAGACCACTTGTTAATCCAAATTAGCATTAGCGTTTAGCATAGCGATCCTAGGGTTAGCCTTGGTTTTGCACTTGTGTTGTTTGCTTCGTTCAAGCACCTGTTGTGAGGCTGAGACCAGTTTAGCTCTGGATCAGAAGGGCGTGCATGCGAGGCGAGTGGTTTCAGGGCACGTCCCGCGCTCTAGTCTGGTTATGCCCGTCACGGACTTGCGCCTACATTTCCCAGGTGCACAAACTCGTGCTGGCCGCCTGCAGCCCCTACTTCAAGGCCATGTTCACCAGCAACTTCCGGGAGTGCCAGGCGTCGGAGGTGACCCTGCGGGACGTGTGCCCGCAGGTGATCGGCCGGCTGGTGGACTTCGCCTATACCTCGCGCATCACGGTGGGCGAGAAGTGCGTCCTGCACGTCCTGCTGGCCGCCATGCGCTACCAGATGGAGGACGTGGCCAAGGCCTGCTGCGACTTCCTCGTCAAGAACCTGGAGCCGTCCAACGTGGTCGGCATCGCCCGCTTCGCCGAGGACATCGGCTGCGTGGAGCTGCACCAGCGTAGCCGCGAATACATCAACACGCACTTCAGCGAGGTAGGTGTGGAGACGGGCGATTTGGGTGCCATGATGGTGGGGGGGGGATATTGACGGCTGCATATTGGCCAATAGCACGAGGAACCGTGGTAGCTTGGGGGTTTGAGCCGATTCAGGAAATTTGATTCTGTTTATGCAGCGTATGAGCATCCTAGTTAGGCAGCCTAGGTAGGCATCCTAGGTAGGCAACCACAACTTGTTGCTCCCGCCGAAGCCCATCATAACCGAATTAATTAGTCACCAATTTGGTGTTTTTGCCTACGATCCTGCATTGTGTGAGGATTTTAGGTAAAAATCAGGCCTGCCATGTCGAGCGGTGTGATACCTGTCTGCTTCGTCCCAGGTGATCAAGGAGGAGGAGTTCTTCAGCCTGTCCCACTGTCAGCTGCTGGAGCTCATCAGTCAGGACAGCCTGAAGGTGCTGTGCGAGACCGAGGTGTACAAAGCCTGTATCGACTGGGTGCGTTGGGATGTGGAGGGCCGGGCCCAGTACTTTCACGCCCTGCTTAACGCCGTCCACATCTACGCCCTGCCCGCCAAGTTCCTCAAACGCCAGCTGCAGTCGTGCCCCATCCTGAGCAAGGCCAACTCCTGCAAGGACTTCCTCTCCAAGATCTTCCAGGACATGACCCTGCGGAAGCCCCTGCCGCCCCCTCCGCTCCGGGGCACGCAGCTCATCTACGTGGCCGGCGGCTACCGGCAACACTCGCTGGTCACCATGGAGGCCTTCGACCCGCGGAGGGGGGCGTGGCTCAACCTGGCGGGCATGGCCACGCCCTGCAGCGGCCTGGGCGCCTGCGTGCTCTTTGGCCTATTCTACGCCGTGGGCGGGCGCAACCTCTCGCTGGAGAGCAACGTGGACTCGGCCGCACTGTCCTGTTACAACCCCATGACCAACCAGTGGACCCAGCTGGCTCCGTTGAACATGCCCCGGAACCGGGTGGGCGTCGGGGAACTCGACGGGAGTATCTACGCCATCGGGGGCTCACATGGCTCCACGCACCACAACACTGTAGAGAGGTGAGCATCATATTTCCACAGAATACATACTGTATATATATGAGAAGAAGAATCTAGGTACTTTCCATTGTACCTTAGTAAGATATGCAGAAATTTACACAAAGATAGAATGTTTCGGACATTATGTTTCTTTGTGAGATATCTAATATATATGAGATTCCTCTTTTGCTGTGGTTTTGCTGATTCATTTGTTTAACAAGCATTTTTTTCTAGTTATTTCCTGGTTTCTTAACAGGATGTGCTTGTACTTGATGAATCAGCTCACACCAGCATGCAGACATTTTTAGTAAACAGGAGCCTTTAAATAGCTCCGTCAATCACACAGAATCAAGGCCAAGTTTTTAGGCGAGACTTCCCTTTCAAACCTGCTTCCAACTGAGCAGTAGCAGAGCATACGCTAATTTGTTTGGGGTATGAAATGAGTTTATACAAGCTGACATACTTTTGCAATACTGCACAATAAGTTGCTAATCCGTTCACCTGTCTGAATACTGCCAAATGTCAAAACAAAAGTCGGGTAGTCTAACTGGAAATGCGTTTTGCCTTGGTTAAATACTAGGTCACAAACTAACCCCAAACATTCAACTCTCTGTTACATCCTGCTGAAGAGCAATGGTTCCAGTTAGCAGAAGGTTTTCTCCAGGTTTTAGGTCCAGTTTCGTACCGGCCCAGGCTTTACATCTTTTTTCCTGCAGCTTCGGAACGTTTCGACTCGGGAAGCACGCCCTCTAGGAACGGGCTTCTCAGAAGTCTGTTTTCAGTCGTAGTAGTTGCACTAGACAAACAGGCTTCGAGTTGCGCTGTTTCATAACCAACATACCAGAGTCGAGCCATCCGACGGTACCCTGGAAAAGCAGTCGGACCAGGTTGCAGGCGGAGTAGTCGAAAGGACGGCACCGCCCCTGTGCGGCGATGACGCTGTGTGTTTATCTCACGTGCGTTTTGATTGTATGTGCTCTGCGATTTGACCCCACTCCTTAGTCACGTCCACCTGTCAAAGGTTAATCAAACGGGGCCATTTGCTTTTGCGTAAGATACTTTCACTGTACACGCCGAGTCACTGCGAACGTCACACAATGGAAAAGGTGCCTTTCCCGCTGCCTTCCTGCACACTGTGAACAGAACCTGAATACGATTGAATTAATGAAATGCATAACTCGGCAATAAAAACGCCATCCTGAACTCCGGTATTGCAGATGCTTCAGAATGTGTCCTACAGATAGTGTTTATTTTTTCTTTGCTTCTCTGAACGGAGCTGACCCAACCTCGCTAAGAATGCCGTCGGTCGAGGTGAGCGTGCAGTCCGATCCAAAGCAAGAACGTAGCAGAGACACTAACGGCATATAAAGCAACCAAAAATCGCTTTATCGAGAAAGGAATTTCAGATATGGGGATCCTGTAAAGTCTTGTCCCTCGACAGCCACTGTAATGAGTCTGTTTCGAAATGGAAGCTGGCTCCTGCAGCCTTGGGGTTTCCTCCTCGAAAGGCCACGTGGTCGCTCGCACGGTTTTCGGCAGCTTGTGTAACACAGCCTCGTGCCGCAGTCAGACTGATCCTAGGTCGTCATTTATTGAATCCTGCTGCAGGATGTATTCCAGCTCAGAAACCTCTGTGAGATATCAGGAAATGGACACTTGATGGAGTGAGTGCTTCAAGAATATCGGCATATTATGGATAAGGCATTTGCTCTTGTGCAAATAAAAACTCTGCATAATAACCACAGTAATAATAATAATAAGCTGTTTTTATTCATTGTGATATTTACGTATTTCATTTATCATATTTCAGTACAGATGCTTTAAACATACCAATATAAGATAAATAAAAAATGGACATGGAAAACCAGTGGCGAAAGAATGAATAATGTGGAAATAAATACAGGCGTGCAATTTCCACCCCGAATGTCACGTGTGTTTTCACAGATACGATCCGGAGGCGAACAGGTGGACGTTTGTGTCGCCCATGTCGGTGGCTCGCCTCGGGGCGGGAGTGGCGGCGTGTGGCGGGGCGCTCTACGTGTTGGGCGGCTTCGACGGCGAAAACCGCTGGAACACGGTGGAGCGCTACCAGCCGGACGCCAACACCTGGCAGCACGTGGCCCCCATGGCCACCGTGCGGAGCGGACTCGGTAAGTGACCACAAGCGCCCCACCCTCCCCGGGCATGGGGGACGGCCGTTTTTGCACGAGTGATGTTTCTAAACCCATCAACTCCTCTGTGATGGTGCTTCCGCACAGGGGCAGCGTGCCTGGATACCTTCCTGTACGCGGTGGGCGGTTACGACGGCCACGCGCAGCTCCACACCGCGGAGAGATACAACCCCGCCCGAGACGTCTGGGAGACGGTGGCGTCCATGTCCCACTGCCGCAGCGCACATGGAATCACCGTCTACCAGGGACGGCTCTTCGTGTTCGGTGAGCCCACGGCGACAAGAAACTCGGAGCTCTGCGTGCAGTCAGGCGCTAAGCAAAGATCCGCGATCCACTCTTCTCCCCCCGTGGTGTTTCCACAGTGAAATATAAGCGCAAACGAATTTGTGCATTTGTCACACGCGTCAAACCCCCTTCCGAGTCAGCAGGGGGTGCTAGTCAGTCACTCGGAGGTTTAATCAGCAGTGCAATCCACTTACCTCCGTTATTCTGCCTGTTCGAGGCGCCTCTGTGTCTGCCCAGCCAGAGCTGAAAACTTTTAGATGTGATTACCTAGCTTTACCTAGCTTAGATAGCAGCTTGCATTGCATTTTGTAATCTCTTTATTCATATGTTGAATTAGCAATTGTAAGTCATGTTTATCTGTATGTGTTCGACGTGTATCCAGAACTAAGGGTCAATTCAGTCAAGACTTTTGTTTAAAAGTTACTAATGAACGTTCCATATGTACCTTCAAGGTGGCTTCAACCAGGGCGGATTCGTGTCCAGTGTGGAGTGCTACTGTCCGGGGAGCAACCAGTGGACGTACGTGACGGACATGCCTGTCGGGCGGAGCGGAATGGGCGTGGCCGTAACCATGGAGCCCTGCCCGGGCTGCTTCCTGGAGGAGGAAGAAGCGGTGTGATTGGTCCTTTTGAGTGGACTCTGACACGCCCTCAAAGTCCAGCCATTAGCCCAGTCAGGCTAGGTAGCGCGGGGACTGCTTTGCCCTAGAAAACAATTCCCTCATGAAGATTTCAAATGGTTTCAGCACTGCAGTATTTTAGACAAGTTCGCTGGTCACAGTGTGCTTGTGTGTGTTATTTAGAAAGCAATCACTGGACTCCTCACACGATTCTCTAATGAGAATACACTGCCTCTCAGACGTATACTGACTCACTGTCTGACCTCGGAAGACTCAATCTTAATCAGTTTGTTCTGTATATGTTCTTTAAATATCTAACAAAAAATATTGAAGGTTCATATGGACTCAAATTATTGTGTGTTTTTACTCTGACCATCCTGTGAAAACAGGACCTATCTGTGAAACTAGTTTTTCTAAAGATACACTGAGCCGAATTGACAATCTCATATTTTATGAGGTGTAGTATTTTTCATAACCACTAGGTGGAGGGCTATGACTTCCGGAATGGGAGCACTTTTAACACACGGTTATGGAAAGCGCATGTCCAAAGGTTCGGCGTGGTTTTTATCGTCTTTTCCCCTGTGCTTTTTGTATCAAAGATACATTTTAATCAATAAATAATAAATTAATTATATTCATATCAATCTATTATTTTTAATACTTTTTAAAAATCCAGTTAAATACAAAGATATATTCTGCAATCTCATAGGAAACATCTGCCTATTGGGAACCTCTACCTGCATCATTCATCGGCCACTTTGTTAAGAATGCCTATAAAATAAGTAGTTTATATGTGTATAATTACACTGCAGCCCATAAACTGGTGTGCACGCCACATCACATCGCCTGGTCGGTTTCTGATCACATCCTCTTACCAGATATAGTTTGGAAGGCCTGCAGACCTGGTTGTGGATGTTGGTGCCACTTCACCGGACACAGCAGGTTCCCAGTTCGGGTGAGAGTTTGCCAGAGATATCCAATCCTGTAGCCAAATGTGACCACTAGTGAAAGGTTAGAAGACACCACCAACGTTCATGGGATATACTAACAATGAACTTAGTTGTTACAGTCAAGAAATGTACAGTGGAGGAAAACGAGCCTTTTATTATCTTTTATATTACTTAGCTTATACAAAGCATAAACACATTTTGATGAGTAAAACTTGTGACGCGTGACGTTTCCAAGGTGAGGTTGTTTGTTTTTTAATACTTGCCTACGGAAGGCCGCTTGTCCAAAGTGCACCGTGACGAAATCGATACCGAGCCTTATCAGGTGGCACGCGGGCCAAACGGGCTTGTTTTGCGTGCGCAGCGCCAGGAGCGTCCGCGGTTCCGGTCGTGGAGGAACCGGGCGACTCGTTCGTGCGTTTGTGTGTAATGAACAGAACGTGACCCTCGCACGCGCACATCGAAACGAGTGAAGTTTGCATGCAGTAAAGGCCCGGGGGCTCATATCTGATTGGTAGCAGAGAAATCGTGTATATGTGTGTGTGTTCGTTGTATTGTTGAGCTTTAGTTGATGACTCAGAGAGCAAAGACATGACGCACTAGTGCGTGTGCGCTCTCGTGCGTGTCTCGCAGGCGCACGCATAGCATCACTCCATCCATGATGCATCATCACTGTCCTCCTTAACGTGTCAGCATCACGGCCCAAACAAAGGGGAGAACGACTGATTCAGCTCATACCGGTAGCCCACCTATATGTTTCACAGCGGAAAGGACTCGTTTCATTGTAACGAAGACACAAACGACCATATTATTGCTTGATTCTCAGACTGCTACGACGCATCCTGTATTTTTTATACGTTACGACTGCGCCGACACGTCCCACAAGATGTCCCGACATCTCAATGATTACAATATATTACAATTACATTACAAGATAATGTCACATCAACGTATAGCTGCAGTCCCAACGTTGCCGACGTGCACTACCAGAGTCTTCCCACAGGGGTCGAGCAGAAGCGAGAAGTTCAGCGCCTGCACACTGAACGCCAAGGCCACAGGGTTGGAGATCCGTGTGTCCTGCAGCGTCTCGGCCTTGCAAAAACCTCCACGTGCCAGTCGTCACGTTACTGGGCGCGCGAGCCACACAGCGGCTCCAGCGAAGGCGCGTGCGACGTGTTCATCATCGCTCCATATCCATCACCTTGTTCAGCCCAATATCTTGCCAAGCACAATCAGCTTCGCCTCTTGTAAATCCGTGCAAATGAGACTCTTTATGGACCCGAGTTTTGAACGACGTTGACAGGAGCCCAGACTAATTTACTTTGTAAGAGTCTATTATGTTTTATCAAGGTGATGTTCCATTTTTTATTCTTTGTGTGTATTAAACTTTTCTTAAGGATAATTTGCCTTTGTTCAAGCTTGAAAGACAATTAGTTTTTTTTAACTGGAACTCAACGTCTAACAATTGTTATAACATGAAATTCCAGAAATTGAAAGTAGTTATCTGTATAAACCGAAACTAACTTTGCAATCCAGCGGTAAGGTGTTTCGTAAGCGATTTATTTTGATTCTTATTTCAAATAGGTAAAACATTAAACACACAAAACTGTTTTTATACTCGGAATTCCTTAGATGTGCTAAGACGCAATACCTACCGAAACCTGACCAGACCTCATTAAATATAGGCCTTTATTCAGACTACCTAACAGAAACTCTATGACCTTGCATAGGTATTTTTATCATAAACGATGCAGAAAACATCGATGATTTCTTGCGCCAAAGATGCGATGTACAATTCAAACACGCTGTTGCGATGAGACCTATCAAAGACGAACAAGGACATATTCCTACAACTGACTTTTTACCTGGAGCCCATATTGTGCTTGTATCGGCACGTAACTGATTACATCAAACCATTCGTTTCGTTCAGAACATACGACATAAGCATGATACACGGACCACATCGCCAAGTACTGAAATCTAAACTGTGCTCAACACTTATTTCTCTAAACTCAGCTCAGAAGCATGAGTCGACGGTTTCAAGCTCCCCACTCTGTGAATTGATTCTACTATAGGTCCGCCTAAAAGTGGGCTCCAAGAGGCGGGGGGCACAGAGTGCGTTGCTCACGTTTATTCTTTAAAATATGCAATGTACGTATGTACAATACTTCGCACTACTGTATAATTTGTCTTAAACTTTAAACGGCATGTAAATGTGAAAACATATTCTTTCACGTTGGTCTTTCTATCAGACGAAAGAGTTTGGTTTTCCCTGCTTAAAAAATGGAACATTCCACAATTTATTCCAGGGAAAGACTGACAGTTTTTTGGGTCATGAAGCAGCTGTTCAAGTCAGTGTCTCATCCTCCCTCCGCTAGAATAAAAAATTAGTACATTTTAAATTAGATAAGTAAGATTTTTACCGTACAAAGCGCAAGCTGAGTTTTTATTTTAGTAAACGGCATACGACTTTAATGAAATATTATATGCATGATGCATAAAGGGTTTTTTTGCTTTATTTTATAAACACACTTTCACAAATTTTGTACTAAAATAGCCTAGTAATCACAAATCCAGGAAGTTTCAACATTATAATCTGCTGTTTCAATATTAATATTAGAGTAAGCATAATTCTTCTATAGCTGTTTTTCATAGTGTTTTGTGCATGCAATAATGCACAAATCCAATAAGGTTCTAAACAAAACACACAATCTGATTTTGTCACCAGTATCGATGGGACCAGGTCAGGTTCATAGCGATTACAATGTCCATCCTGTGTGTTAACAGTTACCATAAATTATTCAAATCATAATGACTTCCACTTGCTAGATTATGGTTCGTTCTTGCCTCTAGGAGTGTGAGTCACTGGTAAAAAAAAATTTAATAAATAAAATAACCACAATATATTTATTCACTTGTTTCAGTTAAAGTTTCCTCCGGTGTGTTCATATTCAGATACTGAGAGCATGTCTGCAAACCTTTGCATCTCCGATGTGTTCACCAACCTAAACTAGGCGGGACAGGAGTGCGTTGGTGCTGCACGATCTCGTAGTGTAACCGAACTTGGCGCCAAGCGATTTGGAAATAACGAGGCAGTGGCCGGCGTGTGTTTTTTAAAAGCCGCCCGGCCGCGCTCTCAGTTTCGCCAGCAAACCCCTCGTCTGGAATCACGGCAGAATGAGCAGCGAAGTCCAGACATCCTGAAATATTATACCACGTCCGTCTGGCTGTCTGTCTGCCTGACTTCCATTGCAACAGCTGCAAGATACCCACTGCGCATAAGTGTTCTGCGATTCTAACGCAGACCTCCCGAGCCCCCGGGGACATGGGGTTCCTGGTGGAGTTCAGACGCAGACTTGGACCAGATAATCGCGGCCGTCTACTCTGCTGGTTTTTAGTTTGGTTAGTTGGAGCGATGCATGGGCCCCTTGCCATTGCTGTCCGCCATCGATAAACTTAATCAGGAATGAAGGCCAAGAGCAATTGCACAGAAAGTGACATTTTCTCGGGACACAAAACTTGGCCTCTGAATATCTGTACGCAATAACTTGGAATGTTCCTAAACTATACTCTCCTCTTTATGAAGCTTTCCTAATATAGATACTTCGACCACTCTGACACACCAAATTAGGTCATCGATCCTGACTTTTCCTTTCATGTTATTGTCAACATGGCTCAGAATAACTGCGTTCCATAGTGCAAGTTGGGTCTGAATCACCAGGGCTCCAGAAGCAGACAGCGCACCTGAGCAGGGTAATCGTCATTTTCCAGGCCACTGCCTACCTACCACTGGTGTGTGATTTAGGACAGAACAAAAATATGGACTGGTTGGAATTCTTAGGACTGGATTAGTAACGTGTGCAGTAGGTCTGTACTGTTCTCAGTCCAGTCCATATGGAACCGTAGCCAGTTGACATTTTTACTCTAACCCAACTCCCAACGCCCCTTGGCCAGGTTGAGCTTGGCAGCCCTTGGTTACCTGGCTAAGGTGTATGAGGACCTGGAAGAAGACAAAGAGCAGACCTGGCTGGAGCACCTGAGGACCGGAGCGAGAGCCTCCGATATACTGCACATTAACAAAAGTGGCAGAGGAGGAACTGAGCAAGGTCAAATGGCAATTTAGACGTCGCGGTAGAGCAAGGTCGCAGACAAGCAGGAACACGTCCAGAGGGGGAGCGTTACGAGGCAGAATTTAGTTCGGTTCGACTCAAACCACTTTTTATTTGTTTCAGGGTATTTAAAATGTCAAAAAGCAGCTTTATACAGCTCCATGGCCAGACCCCCAGTGATCAAGGCCAAGACCCACAACTACAAGGCAAATTTCCCAGTGAACAGATGAAGCAGAGAGAAAGAAAAGTGGAGTTATTTTGCCTGGTGGGGTAATTTTGCCTAGTGGGGTAATTCTGCCTATAGCTTCACTATGCACTGGCGGTGAACTCGTGTTGAATAAGGCATGGAATTCACACAAGCTGCGTCTCTCCAGTTGGCCTGTGTATAAAAACACTACAACGTGGAGTCTAATCCCAGCTCAGATTAAACCCACCGGGGTTTAAGGTCTTCCTCCAGGGTCATTTTTGCTCTTTGTGTTCATTTCTGAATACAGCAAAGTGGAGTGGTCCCTGTTAATCGTATCCCCAAATACCACCACAACCTCTTCCCTTTACCCCAATTGCTCTCTTGCAGGAGACACAGAGGTGGGAACCTGATGATGGCCTAATGAGCGTCATACGTCGTGAGCATCGGTGTGGAGACTCTGACTGAGAACCTGGCAGAAGCCCAGACAGCAGTGGAGATCCTCCAGGGCAAGAGACTTGATTTGATGATCTGGCAGCTTGTGCATTCCCAGAATGCATCTCTCCTCCGTGGTCCCACAACTTTCTTCTGGAGTTGCAGAAGTCTGGATTGGTATGGACCTGCTACTCCAGCCCACACACACACACACACACACACACACACACACACACACTGTCCAGCTTTGTGGGTGCAGAAGTCCCTGCACTCCTTCATAGCGCTGCAGGTGGGGTTCATCAGCCAGCTCTGTGGAGCACATGTTCAGCTACGCCTGATCGTCTGGGCACAAAAGACTCCGTCCTTTTTCCCATCCGTTTGTCTCCAGCCATCTTACCATGTTTCCTAACCGAGCTGAATGTTAGAGTCTGTGCTAGGGCTGTGGGATTGTCAGTGTATGCAGCACCTATACATTTTTAACAGATCAGCTAGAGATCAGATCAGCCCCCCCCACACACACACACACACACACACTTTCTCTCCGTCTCTTTCTCTCACTTAATGCGTCGCCGTCTTCCAGAGAAAAGACCCCCGTAGTGAGAACTGTCTCCCTACTTAGGAAACCACGGACCCCGTACAGGTTGGTGTGGTCCCACGGCACCGTTCGGCCGGCCATCGCCAGCACGATCAGCTATGGGGAAGAAGGAGAGAAGGACAAAGCCCAGCAGCCCGGGGCTGTTCCCACAGAACGCTGGGGAGAAACTATCACAGGCGGAAGGGAAGTCTGAGCAGAGCTTTGACTCGAGGGGCTGCCACAGATGTTCAGCCCAACAGAAGAGCTCGGACAGATGAAAAGAAGGACCCGTCGTCTGCGAAAAATATGCTAAAGCCCCATACTTCCTGTTTTGTGTGTAGGTAGGAAAACCAGCAATTATTAATGACTGAAAATGTCCACACAAACACACATAGGTTTTCTGGTTGTGGGCAAAGGAACGGAAGCGAAGCTATTTCAGCAGAAGAGACTAAAGAGAACCTTGGCCCTTTCTACCTCTCTGTGTCTGCAGTTTGTACACATGCCGTGAGTGTGTATGTGTGTGTGTACATGTGTGTGTGTAAAGGAAAGGGGGAGGGGGGAGAGCACAGAGGCCCCCGCAAGGAGAGGTTAAGAGCCTCAGTGGGGTTGGCTCAGGGCGCGACCATCAAAGCACAGCTCCACGACTCACACAACAAGTACCAGGGCCACAGAAACACCACAGGACGCTCCTCACCACCACGTGGTTCGCGTGGTTACAGAGCGCACTGCTGCTGGCTGCTGGGAAATCACACAGAAGGGTGGGAGAAGGGGAAACCGCAGCCAAAAGGTAGATTTAACTGGAGAAACGTGCGTTTTCTGACCCTGCCCTTGAGACCCCAATCTGTGTATCTCATTGGTGAATAAGGAAGAGGACGGAGGCCCGGTCCTCTTTATTCGGAGGTCAAACATGACCATGTATGGTAGTATTTTGATGTTTTGGCAAAAGAAAGGAAGTAAGCAATAACCCATCAGGAAATAAAGTCTGGTATATCCACAGACAAAAAATTTAAATAGATTTATGAATTTATGAATAACATATGGCTTTTAGTGCAAAAATTAAATATTGGCAGTTGAGGTTCAAATAGCATGAACACCAGGCCAGTCTAAACCCTTGTTTGTTTCCCAATACTTCACCCCAGAGTGACGTCTGGTAACTCCCAACGTCCCTGCCTCTCCAAAACCCATCGGCTCCTGCGCTGAGAATCGGTTAGAAATAGGCCAGGTTAGGTCAGGCTTTGGTTGATAATCTTACATGGCCTCTTTACGCTCATGCTCTCTCTCTCTCTCTCTCTCTCTCACACACACACACACACACACACACACACACACACACACACACACACACACACACACACACACCCTGAGCTCTCCCCCGGCTCTTGTTTTCCCCATCAACCTTGCTCCCCTATTTTTTTCCCAGAACGTTCTTCTCCTCACACTGTGGTGCCCGCCCGCCATGCTCCGACTCCGCGTTTCGGTGGGCTCGTTCGCTGCTGCCTCGTCCTGACTCACGCCGGTCACGTTGGCGAGGACGCTGGCCCCGTGCCAGACATCCAGCCAGTCACGTTTCGTTCCCGGTGACCTCGCTGACACTTCGAATCCAGCTGAAGCTGTGGAAGTGATTACTCTGGAGTTGCCCATTCACGCCCAATACGTAACCTCTGGAGAATTTAAATTTCGCTTTTTATGGGTCTGGTCTTGCAAGACACGCTTTATTGGTGGCAGTGCTCCAAATCAGCTTGTTGGAGGCAAACAGGATTTTTTTCACGTATTAGTAATGTAAGCCAGAGGGAAAGACAGGATTACATTCAGACTGTAGAAAGAATAGAGAAAGAAAATATTAATATTAATATGAACTAACTAAAAAGTAATTAGTAAATTAACCGCAGAACTACTAGAGCACTTCAGCAGTTATTTTAAGCAAAGAGAAGTTTAATTTTGTATTATTTATTGAATTCTTCACAGTTAGACTCTCTGTCTTGGTATTCTCCACTGGGTAATATGATCTTTGCTCCCTGCTTTAAAGATCAGAGTACATGTTCTCACTCACTTCTCCCTCCTGGTTGCATTTGCTGGAACTCCGTTAAGGCAAGGCAGAAAAACACAGTTGACATGCAAACATGTCTATGCAATTAGCATGCCATTTGAATAGAGGCGCTTTGAAAAAATCGGTATTTGGACAGTTGAGAAGTGCAGCTCTGGATAATTGACTGCAGCCAGTGTGTAAGGAGGGATGGAAGGCCAGGCCGGCCTCTCTGACGGAGCGAGAGGTCTGGAGGAGGAACAATGTCACCTTTACCTTATAAATAAACCAATCAGATGATAGCAACAGATCAGACTGCGTGTTTAATCTCTAATTACCGAGGCCCCGCCCAAAGAATCCTGAACCCTGTGAGCTATGCTAATTAAACTGTGCCTAACGAGGTTCCTCCCAAACACACCGCTTATGGAGAAACCGGTCACATTTTTTACACGGGCTGCAGAATGCTATTCTGTTCTTCGCTGTCCTGCTGTCAAAGAGCATAAATCAATAAATAATATAGGAGCGAGGCTTGACAGACGCAACCTGTGGAGAATGTACCTGCCATTTTGAAATGTCATTTACTTTATTTGAATTAAAATGGTCATTTTATTGTTTTAGCGGGCGCTATACCGGTAGGTGTAGAGTTTGCGGCCAGTTTTGATTTTGCATAAAGTCAATAAACTATGCGTCACTCTGGAGTGTGCGGAATTAACTTTGCGGTTCTCCAAGGTGAGACCGTCCTGCAAATGTCCAGGAAAGCACTACACGATAAACTCTTCCAGGAAAGCTGCAAAAGCGAATGAACTGCAGTGAGGTTGAACTTCTTCTTGCGCATGCTGCACATTTAATATCCGAGAAAGCGGAGGAAGTCATTAGCGCCTGGTGTGCAGTCGTGCGGCATCGTAGGCGACTTACCTACGGACATCAAGTCCTTATGAGGGCTTCCCCCTCGCTCTGTGGGTGTGTGTGTGCTAGAAGAAATACGGAATTTCTCATTAGACTGTGGAGAAAAGATACGCCAAGTCGGTGTGCCTGCATTTCATTTGCATGTCATTAACGCGCCTTGCCGGCGTCACGGCAGCCAGCGAGAATAAAAACGCCGTTCTCTCGGCTTCCTTCTCGGTGCTGTTGCCGACATGCTCGACTCTTATCGACTAGAGAAGCGTTCCCTCAGCGCGTTTGAGTCTTTTTTCCCAGACATGTGGAAGAATTGTAAAACTCTCCTCAGTTTTTTAGCTAGCTAGCTGAATAGCTAACCCCCCCCCCCTTCTCTCTCCATCCGTAATTGGGTGCAAACGCGCGTGTTCTGAGAAAAGAATGCACTGCTTTCTGAGTGCACGGTCCGCGTGCGATTAAAATGAGCTAGAGATGGTGTGTGAGATCTGAGACACTGATGAACTAGAGATGGTGCGTGAGATCTGAGACACTGATGAACTAGAGGTGGTGCGTGAGATCTGAGACACTGATGAACTAGAGGTGGTGCGTGAGATCTGAGACACTGATGAACTAGAGATGGTGTGTGAGATCTGAGACACTGATGAACTAAAGATTGTGCGTGAGATCTGAGACAATCATGAACTAGAGATGGTGCATGAGATCTGAGACACTGATGAACTAGAGATGCCACGTGAGATCCGAGACACTGATGAACTAGAGATGCCGCGTGAGATCTGAGACACTGATGAACTAAAGATGCCACGTGAGATCCGAGACACTGATGAACTAGAGATGCCGCGTGAGATCTGAGACAATGATGAACTAGAGATGGTGCATGAGATCTGAGACACTGATGAACTAGAGATGCCACGTGAGATCCGAGACACTGATGAACTAGAGATGTTGCGTGAGATCTGAGACACTGATGAACTAGACATGGTGCGTGAGATCTGAGACACTGATGAACTAGAGATGTTGCGTGAGATCTGAGACACTGAGGAACTAGAGATGTTGCGTGAGATCTGAGACACTGATGAACTAGAGATGCTGAATGAGATCTGAGACACTGATGAACTAGAGACGAGTGAGATCTGAGACACTGATGAACTAGAGATGGTGCGTGAGATCTGAGACACTGATGAACTAGAGGTGGTGGGTGAGATCTGAGACACTGATGAACTAGAGATGCTGCGTGAGATCTGAGACACTGATGAACTAGAGATGCTGCGTGAGATCTGAGACACTGATGAACTAGAGATGCTGCGTGAGATCTGAGACACTGATGAACTAGAGATGCTGCGTGAGATCTGAGACACTGATGAACTAGAGATGCTGCGTGAGATCTGAGACACTGATGAACTAGAGACGAGTGAGATCTGAGACACTGATGAACTAGAGATGTTGCGTGAGATCTGAGACACTGATGAACTAGAGATGCTACATGAGATCTGAGACACTGATGAACTAGAGATGCTGAATGAGATCTGAGACACTGATGAACTAGAGACGAGTGAGATCTGAGACACTGATGAACTAGAGATGGTGCGTGAGATCTGAGACACTGATGAACTAGAGATGCTGCGTGAGATCTGAGACGCTGATGAACTAAAGATTGTGCGTGAGATCTGAGACAATGATGAACTAGAGATGGTGCATGAGATCTGAGACACTGATGAACTAGAGATGCCACGTGAGATCCGAGACACTGATGAACTAGAAATGCTGTGTGAGATCTGAGACACTGAGGAACTAGAGACGAGTGAGATCTGAGACACTGATGAACTAGAGATGCTGCGTGAGATCTGAGACACTGATGAACTAAAGATTATGCGTGAGATCTGAGACAATGATGAACTAGAGATGGTGCATGATATCTGAGACACTGATGAACTAGAGATGCCACGTGAGATCCGAGACACTGATGAACTAGAGATGCTGCGTGAGATCTGAGACACTGAGGAACTAGAGATGCTGTGTGAGATCTGAGACACTGAGGAACTAGAGATGTTGCATGAGATCTGAGACACTGAGGAACTAGAGATGCTGCATGAGATCTGAGGCACTGATGAACTAGAGATGCTGTATGAGATCTGAGGCACTGATGAACTAAAGATGCTGCGTGAGATCTGAGACACTGATGAACTAGAGACGAGTGAGATCTGAGACACTGATTAACTAGAGATGGTGCGTGAGATCTGAGACACTGATGAACTAGAGATGTTGCGTGAGATCTGAGACACTGAGGAACTAGAGATGTTGCGTGAGATCTGAGACACTGATGAACTAGAGATGCTGCATGAGATCTGAGACACTGATGAACTAGAGATGCTGAATGAGATCTGAGACACTGATGAACTAGAGACGAGTGAGATCTGAGACACTGATGAAGTAGAGATGCGTGAGTTTTGAGACACTGATGAACTAGAGATGGTGCGTGAGATCTGAGACACTGATGAACTAGAGATGCTGCGTGAGATCTGAGACACTGATGAACTAGAGATGCTGCGTGAGATATGAGACACTGATGAACTAGAGATGGTGGTTGAGATCTGAGACACTGAGGAACTAGAGATGCTGTGTGAGATCTGAGACACTGAGGAACTAGAGATGTTGCATGAGATCTAAGACACTGAGGAACTAGAGATGCTGCATGAGATCTGAGGCACTGATGAACTAGAGATGCTGTATGAGATCTGAGGCACTGATGAACTAAAGATGCTGCGTGAGATCTGAGACACTGATGAACTAGAGACGAGTGAGATCTGAGGCACTGATGAACTAAAGATGCTGCGTGAGATCTGAGACACTGATGAACTAGAGATGCTGAATGAGATCTGAGACACTGATGAACTAGAGACGAGTGAGATCTGAGACACTGATTAACTAGAGATGGTGCGTGAGATCTGAGACACTGATGAACTAGAGATGTTGCGTGAGATCTGAGACACTGAGGAACTAGAGATGTTGCGTGAGATCTGAGACACTGATGAACTAGAGATGCTGCATGAGATCTGAGACACTGATGAACTAGAGATGCTGAATGAGATCTGAGACACTGATGAACTAGAGACGAGTGAGATCTGAGACACTGATGAACTAGAGATGCGTGAGATCTGAGACACTGATGAACTAGAGATGGTGCGTGAGATCTGAGACACTGATGAACTAGAGATGGTGCGTGAGATCTGAGACACTGATGAACTAGAGATGCTGTGTGAGATCTGAGACACTGATGAACTAGAGATGCTGCGTGAGATCTGAGACACTGAGGAACTAGAGATGCATGAGATCTGAGACACTGATGAACTAGAGATGGTGCGTGAGATCTGAGACACTGATGAACTAGAGATGGTGCGTGAGATCTGTTGTGTCAGACTTTGTAACAACTCTCAGTTTGGTCCTGAAGCTGGGATCACGGTGAAAAGTTGGGGCCGTGGTTTGGAGAGGCGCGACAGACGTCTGATTAGACATCATTTACAATTGAGGGAAAATGGCGACTGCCTCAAATGTGTCTGTCGATTTCGCTCGTTAATAAATCTTTGGGTTAAGTAGGCATATCCGTGCTGTGTTTAGGTGAAATCATAGCTGGAAGAGGTTTCTGATTACTCGGTTCTCAGATGTAGATCCATCTGGGATTGTTTGGTTCGTTCTCTATGGTAATTTGCAGGTGCTTTTGGATGTGGGAGGCAATTTTCTGAACCTGGTTTGTTAGTCCGGCCGCTCTGCACTAAGACCTAATCAATGAGAATGCAATACGCAATCATACAAGAGCAGTCATTTTTGCTTTATGCACAGATTGTGTGTGTGTGCGCGCGCGTGCGTGTGCGCGCGCCTGAGAGAGACGATGATTTTTGCGCACGCTCCTCAAGCCAGCACAGCAGGTCATATCCGTATGCATGCCGCATCTGCTTATTCAGTGAAGAACATCTATCATTTTAGCCCGTGATTAATGGCCGTCCCGAGTTGGGCTGGCGCGAGAGAATAACCTCGGTGAGGAGAATGCTGAACGAAGAAGGAAGTCTGCGTGTGACGCCCGGCCGGGGGACAGAGCTCCCAATGACTACGGTCCGGGCACAATTACATAAACATCAGTTTTCTCCCCGTGTTTAGGGGACATTATTTTGCGTCTATTTGTATTTACGGACACTCTTTGAAGTGTCCGTTAGGTTTTGGCTTGCCCACTGCGTGTGCTACGTTGTTATGGTTGGTGCGTACGTCCTTTCCTTGCTGAATATATGTGACTGCTTGTTTGTTTGACGATGAAGTCATTCACAGAAGTGGTAAGCGCACCTCTGATCTCATAGTATCAGGATCGTAAGACTTCCTCCTTTCAAGCAAGTATGCTGTGTGTGTGTGTGTGTGTGTGTGTGTGTGTGTGTGTGTGTGTGTGTGTTTGGTGGTTATGTGCAGTCCATCACAACAGATGTGGATGGTGGAACCTCACCCCTGGCATCCAGTATAGCCCACCCTAGCTCCGGTTTAATAAACACATCTCCCGTTCTGAGCGAGCGGGTCACTGGTGACCGTATAAATCAAGCAAAGGGCATCTGCTGATAGCTGAATGAAAACACAGGCAATGAATAGGAGGCTATGGGGGAGGGGTCTAATTAAAATAAACAAAGGATCATGACGCACGTGGCTATGATGTGTGTACTCGCTGTGTGTTGGGCCAGACGAGAGTACGAGGACGTGGGGACACTTGGGTGCCCGGATCCTGCTGGTCCATTATTGCCCTGCCATGGCCTTCTATTGCCCTGTACTTGGGTTCTGATACCTCACTTACCTCATATTCCCTGCCCCCCACCCTGCCCCCCTCTGGGACAGAGGAGGCAACAGAGACTCACTCACACAGACGGAGTGGAGGATGACCACACTGGTTTGATCCTCAGCTGCATTCCCAGACCTAGCAGTTAGAGTTGGGAGGAGCATGTTTAAAATATTTGGGGGGGGGGGGGGGGTTTGCGTCCCAGCAAATCATATCGCTGCTTCTGCCAGGTGGGTTTACCGTAGCCAATGAAATTCCCTTTTTGTGTCATCCTGCTTTAGTGGCGTTTTCTTACCAGTTGGTGTACAGTTCAGGAACCGAGCTGGACCTTAATCTAAAACACCAGACCGAGCCGCTGCTTCCCACTCTTATCTTAATAACGGCACGTCTTACCCACCTATACATGCAGAAATACTGCAGCCTGTCATTAAGAGTGCACTGATTCCAGTATCTCTCACACCCTCCTCCCTGCGTTTTCAGTCTCTCTGCTTCCCCTACAGAGGCACGCATACACACACACACACACACACACGCGAGCGCGCACACACACAGAGCTACGCTTCATTCATCCCCCCACCCCCTACTGCTCCCACACCCACAACACCCAGCCTGGAGCAGAGAGGATTTCTTTCTGGCACTAATAATGCGATATTTTCCTTGAAGCCTGCCCCTACCGATCCAGTTCAACAGGGGAACCAGAACCGCACATACATTATACACGCACGTCCCCGCAATAAGGCGACTGACTTTTACATGTTCCTTAACATTTACACTCATTTTCATAGGCTCTGTTTGGACTTGTCTCGAGCTGAGCCGCGGAGCAACCCGACGTGGATGGTGTGATGAGACGGAGATAAAGTTTGTGGCGTAAAGCAGATATGCCCCCGTGCCTATGAGCAGAGAGCTGGTGCGCGTAGCGCCAGTGTTTATGTGGTGGGGCTGCCACTGGAAGACGAGAGACGGAGAGGAGGAGGAGGAGGAGGGAGGGAGAGAGAGAGAGAGAGAGAGAGAGAGAGAGAGAGAGAGAGAGAGAGAGAGAGAGAGAGAGAGAGAGAGCAGTATGCTGCTTGTTAATTTGCCATGGTTGAAAGGACTGAATTTTTGAGGTTTGGTGCATGTTTGTGCAATGATGCAGTCTACCACACGTGTTTGCAGTGCAGTGTTTTTTATTTTACCCTCCCCCCCCCCACACACACACACACCACTGGCGCCCCTGCCGACCCCCCCAACACCACCACCACCGGACGCAGCCACACGGCTTTGCTGTCGTGTCTGTGCAGCTCTATAGCACACGAGTCTCCGTGGTTAGAACAGTCAGTCAAAATGCAACCATACTGCGTCTACATTGCGTGCTCCGCGGCCAGAAAGTGGAACTTCACGTCGCACGATGCCACAACGTTGCCCTACAACCCCCCCATCCTCCCCCCCCCCCCCCGACATCGCCTTCGAGGCTCATTTGTATTTCCTCGAATACGACCCGCTCAACAAGTGCAGAATGTGTGAGAGACGCGTGTTCTGAGATGCGTCTTCTGCTTGGGTGAACCGCTGGCCGAGTGATACAGCAGCTTCACTGCCTGTGCCGCAGTGGCCGGAGAGAGCGAGTATTTACTATTCTCAGAGCGTCTTGTCAAGTCTCTCTCCATCTCTCACCATCTCCTGCGTCCTCTCTTCTTCTACCTCTCTCACTCGCTCTCCCTCCCTCGCTCGCTCGTTGGGGGAGATGGCTGTGGAATACAGTCATCAATGTGAATTTTCTTGCTGCTTGCTGGAAAGCGCAGAACTCTGACAAACACGTAGCCGGTTATACCATGCTTGTGGCCTTCCCGCAGAAGAAGAAGAAAAAACAGCTTGAGAAAGGTGGTCTCGACGTCTTGGCCTGGACCCTCAGCCTCTTAAAGAGACACTGAATTGTCACCATGTTGGTTCAGCTATGGCGTGCCATCAGCCTCAGTGACCCAGACACAATTAACATTGGTGCATTAGAGTGGGTGTGCAGGCACGTATTTGTGTGTGTGTGTGTGTGTGTGTGTGTGTGTGTAAACATCTCCTGAGCTTACTGGCGTAGGCAAGTGGGGAAGGGACGCGATGGCTTCTTCTCCTTGTTTGGGCTCCCATCTCAACGTCCTTCTGAGATGTTGTCCGAACACGTCGACGAGCCACCTGCTCTAAGCTAAAGTCCTGTTCTCAAAGTAATGACTTGTGGATAAACACCCCAGAATGAGTGATCAAGGTAATGAACAAGTGACCTGGATCAAAGAACTCTACCGGGCAACCTCCGATGTAGGCAGTTAATATTTACTCCACTGAACACCTTGGCACCACTTGATCGTGCCCCCTTCTCAAACCAGTGCTAGAGGAAGGAACACAAGTTTATCTTTCGATTAGCTGCTTAGGGGAGACACATGCATTGTTTGACCTGTACAGCTGAAAGTCTCTGACTTACACAGAGGAACTTATCACTACTCAAGGTGTTCAGTATAGCTGCTTGGGTTAAAGAACACTCTTCTCTGTTATAAGTCAGGAGATACCGCACTGTGAGAAGATCCATAGATAATGAGTAGATATCACTGGGGACACACACTGGAAATATTTGTGATAAAACATCAATAATGGTAACCAACATTTTCAAGATTTGTAGGTTTGAGTCTCACATCAGGTAGTAGGCCTAACTGCTCCAATGCAGGTGTAACCCATGAGAGTTACTTATGTTCCAGGACTGAATTACAAAACCCCAAAATAATTCCAGCTTTACTATACAGTAAATCCATCTTACCAAGTCATATCAGAACATAGATTGTGTCCAGATGTTAGCTGTATCACACGTGCTTGGACCAGACTGATCCCACCAGTGTGAAAACTTAACATTTACAACATAGGAACGTTTCAAACTTAAAACTTATCTCCAAATTAGTAGCACAGCACAAAACGTCATCGCTTGTGAAAGTATGGCGTGTAAGTCAGACATCTGTGGTGTGCGTTCCCCTTTAAGAAGCCCCCCCTCTCCCCACACAGCAGGGGGAGGGCGAGCAAAGTCCTGGAACAGCGATTGAAAAAAAAAAAAGAAAAAAAAAAAAAAAAAAAAAAAAAGATCTGCCAGTGGACTGTTTCAAGTTCCCCCGGTAGAAACTGTGCCTGATTTGTGGCCAATGTTGGAGATGTAAAAAAAAAAGGAGGAAAAAAAGAAAGCACTATCCGGGTAGCTATGGAGATGGAGCGTTTTGCTGGCTGCTTTCTTTGACAGGTGTTGAGTGTTAAAAGTCTTAAAACAAGAGTCCAGCATGTACGCCAAAGGTAAAGGAGCTGTCGTCCCGTCCGATAGCCAAGCCAGAGAGAAGTAAGTGAAATTGTGCGTTGTCATTTAAACCCTAACCTGCTAACGTTACCTGTGCACGCTTTCTCTCACGCAACTCACGTGAGACCTTCAATCAAACTAGTTTACAAACTTGTTTACAAACACGGTTCGCGTTTTTGCGCGTGCAAGATCGTCTCGGCGTTTGTTTGTTGTCGCTTGTGCTTTTTTTTGTTGTTTATCTCTGACCCTGTTGTGCTGGTGCTAACGTGCTAAACTCACAGTTTTTTTTGCACAGGAGAGTTAAAAGTCCACGAGCTTGTCGCAGGTTTCGCCCCGGTTTGTGTGTTTAAACGGTTGCACCGGGTTCGGTTGGTGCACGTCTGCAGCACCGGGTGCGATCGAACCGCCGCGGCGCCGCGAGACTTTCCTCGCGCTGCGGGGGGAACAATACGCGGCGCTCGTGCCGGGGGGCTCGCGGATGCAGCTCGCGCTCAACGCGTCTTCTGCGAACGTGGCTTATCTTGTCACGTCGTAGCGCATTATATGCATTATATGTATTAACGTGTGGAACAGGCCGTCGGTGCTCGTGCACACGGCGGTTCCGCAGGAGGAAGCGAGGCGAGGGCTTCACGATCGCTTCATGCACCTTTGCACGCGACCACCGTGTGTTGTTCCGTGTTTTGCGTACTTTGGGTCACTGTGCATGTGTGTGTTTTGCAGGCGACAAGGTTTTGTGCCGTTTTGAAGGTCCGCTGGCGTGCACCTTCGCCCACGTCCCGTTGTGTTTGGAGATCTTCGCAATAAAGTTGCCCGATTAATCCCTCAACTCTCAAACCCAAGTTCTGCTATCCGGTCCCGGTGTTTGCCCTGTCCCGCCCGAAAGCTTAAGTTGGGACATTTGTACATCGTGCACGTCCTGTAGACCTTCAGAGGGTGAATAGTTTTGCAGTTACCGGGTCTGTTCAACTTTGACGATGGCCCAGGTCACACTTTCGTAGTTTGGGATGCTTTTGGGCTTTCCTCGACTTTCGGGCTGCCGGTCTCCTCAAACGTCCGTTTTTTGTATGGGTTACTTTAGCCGCCCGAGTGACCTGTCGGGTTTCCCGAGGATGTAATCCAGTGATTATTAGTTTAAAGTGGTGATTTAGTGACATTTACACGTGTGTGTTGTAAGGCGAGGATTCTCACTGGTGCGTTTAATGAAGGTTCGCGCAGGTTCACTCGTTTGGAGACCAGAGTGCCACCTCGGATGCAGGAATGTATTACTTTTGATCCTTCCTGAAAATACACATTTAAACAAGACGTTAGAAAAGCCTACAATGTCTGTCTTTGTAAAATTATAGAGGAAGTATAACTTTTCAAATGCCAAGATCATTTTAAGGTGGCAGGCGTCAGAGGAAACGGCCTGTCTGTTACGTGGGGTTAATGGTTCGCTTTCTGGTCAGTCCAATGTATAGACAAAGTGTCAGGTTCCGTGCTTAAGAGTTTTGAGAAATGCATTTCTCCCCCAGAAGTCCTTCTGCAACGGGGCAGAGAGACTTTTGCCTCTCCGAAAGAACCTCAACTGTAGCCCATCTGTGCGAGCTGGACTCCTAAACTCAGTGTCACGCGCTGTGATTCACTCTGGTGGCACACGGGTACAGGGTTGGCAGGGTTTGCGCTCCCTAAGAGTAGAGAGTCATGCTGATCGATGTAATAAGTCACATCGGGGCCACGAACTCGATGCGTTCAAGTTTTCAGTGGCGCAGAATCAAAGGCCGCATGGCTGTAATCTGGATTGTGGAGAGTGCACAGACTCCATGATGGTGGTTCCTGTTTTCAACATGCTTTTTGGTAGCTACGTCTGGTTTTCACGGCCCACCCGAATAAGGTGTGTTGCTGCAAGGAAGACACGAAACGATACTGCCCAGGTCTGCACGCGAGGGACAGGTTTAAGGGCTTTAAAATATCTCTGAACGTCTCTGCTGAACTCTGAACTGACGATGTGCGGGTGAGCTGATTCGAGGCAGTGAGCACCCTGCTTTGGACAAATCAATCCCATATGTCTTGTTTCCTTAGCCACGCTTGACACAAGGATGTAGCCTTTTGTGTTCCCGAAGAAGTTCGGTCCTGACTCCCCTCACAAAACTGCTCCCACGTTGAATAATTGATGGCACGGTTGAAAATGCGATTTTCTTAACCGCCCCTTTGAAGAGGGCTTCCACGTGGGCCGGCACCATGCATGTTTAAAGACGGGCTTTTGTCGAAGGGCCTCGGGCGACGCGATGGGCTGCGTTTCCTCCGACGGCCGCGCTCCGGAGGGGCGTCTTTGATGTGGGGCGGCCCCCGATGCAGGGGTCGCGACCCTGGCCCGCCAGAGCTCGCGGCGGCAGACCGGCTCCTCAGGCCCGCGTGCCCTCGACGTCCCGCCCGACGCCGTCCGGGGTGCCGCGTTCCTTCCCGCTTGTCGACAAAGCGATTTCCCGCCTCGCTGTTTTGTAATACGTGGCATATGGCACATGTGGAGAAGGGGGGGGGGGGCGCCCCCACCCCATGCCCCTCCCACTGCCCCTAAGGAGAATGCCATTTTGTGTCCACTGCACCTGGCATTACATGGCTAGCCAGGCACCCTGACCTGTGTTTAATCTGGTCGTTGTGTACGAGACCCCCTGCGGAGGGACGGAGGCTCCAGGTGAGACGACACCTGTCACACCTGGCGTGACCTTCCTACGTCCTGTCTCCTCAGAGACCCTCACCATGGACCTCTCCACCCTCCCCACCCCCCCAGGCCTGTAGGAGAAGGTGCGAGGTGGTGAGTGGGGGGGTGTTTCTGCACAGCTTAAGGCGGAGCTTGAAATCAGGAGGTTAGGGTTGACCACGCCCCCCTCCAAACTATGGCCTGCCCCCAAACATATCGGCACTATGGCAGGGGTGAATATAGGGTATTCCACGCAGGTGTATACAACACACCATCTGTGTTCACCTGTAGTGTGTGTGTGTGTGTGTGTGTGTGTGTGTGAGTGTTGTTTTGCAACATTTGAATGGGGTTGGAGTTCATTTGAATATACATGTTGGAATAGATGAAGGTTTCTGTGAGTTTCCCTATATGGGTTCATACTTGGCTGTGGTTACTTCCTGTACACAACATCACAAAAATAAATACAATTTAAAGTAGAAAGAACTACAATACTTTTACGTTTGTTGAGGGATTTGGATGTTCAATCAAAGATGGAGAGGACCTTTCTGGC
Source organism: Brachyhypopomus gauderio (assembly GCF_052324685.1). NCBI lineage: Eukaryota > Metazoa > Chordata > Actinopteri > Gymnotiformes > Hypopomidae > Brachyhypopomus > Brachyhypopomus gauderio. The sequence continues at coordinate 21,239,498 of NC_135224.1, read as the reverse complement.
AGCCATGCAGCGAGGACAACATTGAGCTTGCCTGTGCAAACGGCTTCATGGGAACCGAAGTTGGATAGTACAACGTTGTAATCTTAACACAGCTCGGTTTGCCGTGCAACCCCTGACCTACACTTTGCAAATTTTTTTCAGATGTTTAGATAAAACAACGGTACACAGAAAACGGGAAGCGCGTTTTGTGGTTTCGCGTCTCAGTTTGCGTCCCTCTCTGTTCAGAGAAGGTCCGGTTGCGATGGGCGGTATATCGAGGACCACTGCCCGTCCCTTGTGCCATCGTGCCCCTCCCTCACGTCAGTCGGGCCCGAGGCTCACGCGAAGGCGGTTGACTTGAGTCGAGGGCGGATCTATCAAGTCTTTGATTGGGAGCGTAACGTGGCTCACGTGTGTACTGCCCCCAGCACCTCCTGTGAAGGGTCTGCGTGACAAACTCACGTCGTCATCACCGTGAGGGCACGTTTGGTCTCTCCCCGTCCTAAGAACATTCTGCCTGCGTACGTTTGGGGAAAACCTTCATCGCTAACTGGCTCCCTGACTGGAGCTTTTAGAGTCGCTTTTGAGTTCTCTTTGAAGCCAGTCTTCCTCAGGTTTATGGCGGTCATTGAGGCTCCCCCTCCCCCATTTACAATGCTGCTCATTCTTGTGTGTGTGTGTGTGTGTGTGTGTGTGTGTGCGCGTGCGTGCTTGTGGGTTCGGGTGTGTATCTGTTTTTTGTTTTCTTCTTTATCACGTAGCCATTGATTGGCGGTTCAGAGAGTTTCACTGGTTGTTTATGACTTGCAACTGGGTGGGGGGGGTCACTTCCACTCGGACGACACAGATCTACACCCACACAGATCTACACCCACACGTGTGGCTACACTGCCAAACCCGCTGGTCGTACACGCCGAAGACACCCAAACGGGCCTCCTTCACTCTCGGCCGTCAACAGCCTTCCTTTAAGTACAGGTGTCCATCTTTCTGACATGACTGCTCCAAGCCCAACTCCTGCGGTGACCCTTGCCCTCCAGATCCCCACCCCAAACAAGCATGTGTTCTGGTGCAGATTTGCCTTAGAGAGGCAGTTACTGGGCAGGTAGTTACTGAACGCAGAGGCATTATGAGGGCATATGGGGCCCGTCAGTGGGGCAGTCGGCAGTTCTGAAGTGGGGGGACGTTGGGGAACAAGAGTGCTTCCTGGATTCTGTGTGCCACTGGAATGATTTAGTGATATCTCTCTCTCTCTCTCTCTCTCGGTTTTCAGGTTAGCGTTATATGTCTACGAGTATCTGCTACATGTTGGCGCTCAGAAGTCAGCACAAACCTTCCTGTCTGAGGTGAGTATCCCAAATCCCCCAATCCCAACCCCCGGTGCCAGGGAGGGAACCTCGTACCCCCCACCATAGCGTTGATCGTAGTTGGAGTCGTTAGGACCACGAGAATGAGGGTAACGTTTGATCGGATAGCGGGTCCTTTCATCGGTTAATAAAAACCCCACCGAACGCGGCTGCGTGCGGAAACGATGCCGGCGCTTTAAAGGTCGCGGGTGTGCGCGTGACACTGGGCGCGAGTGGAACGTGTTTCTATGTCGTCGTTCCTACAGTTGGGGCGCCACATCTTGCAGTTTTAAGCAATGTTTTTGAGAGTTTAAGCACGACCCAAATATGTAACAGCCTGTAGCGTATGAGAAAGCTTCTCGTAACCGTACGAAGGTCTCGCCGTAACTGGGTTTGTGGGTTGCCGAGTGCCAGGTGTCCCAGAGATGATGGCAGCCTTCCCCTGCTCTCCGATACTGCCCCCTCTGTGTCCGAGAGACTGTGATGGTTTCATACAGCCTCCCCGAAACTAAATGATACTTGAAGACCTTTTCAGAGTGCACAATATGCATCATGATAGTTCACCTTTTCATAGGGTATCTAATAAGTTGGAATGAAATGATTTCTGACAATTGGCTAAATAAACATATAATGATTGTTGTACTTTGTACTGTGCAGTTTAAATCTGCGTTGTTTGTATAAACTGAGTACACACTAAAAATGTGTGCTGAGACAGTTTATGATGTATGTTATGATAACAATGTCCTGGTTTTTAGATTTTTTTTTTTGTATTTCATGATAATGATGCCCTCATTCTAGACAGGATGAGCTGGTCTCAGATCAGCTGTGGTTGTTTTCAGATCATCAGCGCTCGCTAAACTCTTGCGCTTGTATGAGAAGCTACCTAGCGAGCTGGTCTGATGTTTATCGGGGTGGTTGGAAGAGTGACGGGGTGAAATTGCCTGATAATGTGTTCTTAACCTTAAGACCTTTACCGGTAAACCTCTGAGTTGTGGAGAGCAAACCTGTGGCTCTCTATCTCAGAGTTTCTTTTCTTGTTACATTTTCCTGTTTAATCGTCTGTGCGTAATGGTTATGATGGTTTAATTCTGCTCACACACACACGACGATCCTTTGGCTTGACCACTGCAAAAAAGCCATGAGGGGGCTGTTTATACCAGCAGCTCTTCCTGTTCCTGATTCCACTCTTGGAGACGAGAGATTTGGAGGGAACACCACCACAGTCAAAGCGAGGGGAGAGAAGAGTGTGTGTGTGTGTGTGTGTGTGTGTGTGTGTGTGTGTGTGGGGGAAGTGGGGAATGCCACGCGCATGTGGGGCCAGGGCAGGGGGTAGTGGTGGTTGATTTTGACGAGTGAGAGGCCCACAGCTGAGGAAGGCCACTTCCTGCCCGGCTGGGTGACGCTGGTTTCACGGGAAGGCTGATAACGCGTTGAGTGGTACTGACGGAGGAAGAGTGATCAGCTACGTCGGGCAGAGGGTGTAGCATGGTGCAGTAGGACAAATGTTTGCACCACATTAAAGTTCTCACATTCTCTCTCTCTCTCTCTCTCTCCTCCTCCCTCCTCTCCTCTCCCTCTCTCTCTCTCTCTCAGATCCGATGGGAGAAGAATATCACTCTAGGGGAGCCTCCAGGATTCCTGCATTCATGGTGGTGGTACGTCTCCGTTCCTTCCTCGGTCCTGCTATGATCTCTGGAGCGTGTTGGTTTTCCCTCGCGCTTCACAAATATTGATTAAAGCCCCAGGGAGCCCCCCCCCCCCCCCCCCCCGCACGGCTGATACCTGAACGAACGGGACGCGGCCCGCGAGACGATCCAGTGGGGTCTTCTGGTATCGCTGCCCTCTTTGTCTCCCTACCAGAGCGGTATTCCCGTGGACGAAGCAGATCGTAACCTGGCCCGGCGCGGGTGTGCCCCCCCCCCCAGGGACCAGGCGTCAGCCCCGCCCTCCCTAGCTTCCTGTCCCGCCCCTGCCTCCTCCAAAACAAAAGCCCCAGATGGTGCGGTGGGGGCGGAGCTCTCCTCCATCTCACCCCTGCCGCCAACCTTTGTCTCCGGCCGGGGGCTCTTTGTTCAAGACGGAGGACCCCGGGTGGATTAACCCTTTGCATTCCACACCCCTTTGTGTCCCGACCCTCCCCCCCTCCCCCGCCACACGCCCACCCACCCTCCACCCTCCCTCCACCCTCCCTCCACCCAACCTGGGCTTTTCCCTTCTCGTTCCTCTCCCCTCGCCCTGGATCTCCATCAGGACTGGCCGGTGCGTTTGCAGTGTAGGGGGGGCGCGGGGTCAACGGCCTCTAGGTCCGCGGAGGTCACCGAGGGCCAAGGGGGCGGGGAGTAGGATCTTTTAACGGAGGCAGAGCCCCCACCCCAAAGACATTTGTGTGCTGATCAATTGAAACCTGCTCCCACCAGTTCATTTAACCTTTATTTCACTCGGCTCAATTAAGCGATTGAGCCCATTGATTGGCTCCTGATTGGCCAACCAGTCCATCGAAACGGGAGGTCCATGAAAGAAAGTGCTCGGAGTCATTTCGCCCATACCGGGTTGCCAGTTTGGACGGGATCCCCCGCTACAGACACTGCAGACGTGCTGCTTCAATAAGCGAGAGTTAGAGGAGCAGACACAACACGCCAACGCCGTCGTCGGTGGGAGTAGGAGTGCTGTTTCTGGCTCCGTGCCCGAAGCCGTCAAAGCTGTTTTGTTCGGTTCCGACACTGATCTCTCTGATTAGTCTCGGATGTATTATTGTTATTGCTATTATTTACTTATTTTTACAGATTTATTTGTTTTTAATTGGAGCTCAGTGTCCTTGCCTGCACAGTGTCCTTGATCTGGAGACTATAGAGGAGAAATTAACGGCTATGTGAATCCCAGTAGCGTCCGCGTTTGTACTGCCCGGTATCCGTGACCGAGCTGCCCCCGGGGACCTTTACCTCCGCCCGTCACGTGCACACCCTCGTAGCTACTGACCCTTGACCCCGTGGGGTTCAGACACGACGGGGTCCAGGTAGCGGTTGCACTGTAAACGTGCAAACGGCGGCCCATAAACCCTGAAGTAGAGAGGCACGGTGGTGGAGGAGTAAATTGGGTAAGGGGCCAGGCTGAAAAATAAGAGTCATTTGAGTGAATACAGAGCCCCGCCCATGGTGTAGCCCCGCCCAGCGTGGGCATAAGTACAGCGGCGTTGTTCAGGCCTCCTGCGGGGGAGCATTTTGAGCTCTGCCTCGGGGAGGCCGGCGTCTCTGGGATTAAGTGCAGGTGAACTTTGACGCCGTCTGCGTTTTCCCAAAAGTAAAGTCTGGTTAAGTACTGCGGGCCCCCCAAATATTGTGGTGGTGTTTTAGTAGTTCCAGTCCAGCCGGCTGTTCTGATGTTCAGTCCTCTCTCTGCCCCCACTGCCTTCCATGTCTGTTTTTGGTTTTCTTCCCCCGTTGACAGCCCCCACACAGAAAGACGCAGAATTTCCCTGCCATATTACTGTGTGTGCTGTAAGTGTTCTGGAATGTTCCTTATCCCGGTAAGAGTACGAGGAGAGGAGAGACTTACCGGGCCCGCAACCGCACACGCTGTCTCTGCCCCATCCAGCACGCCCAGTTTGGGTGCGGCGAGACGTCGTGGAGGGTCCAGTCAGCGCCGTAGCCCGGCCGTTTCTCCGTGTTCCACCTTTATGGGGTGTCCATTAAATCAGTGTCAGACGATCAAGAGTGATCTAATTTGATCGTGTTAAAACAGGTACTTGGTTTCAGTGCAGTAATTAAAATGCCCCCGCCCGAAGGCCCCAGAAGGACTTAATTGAGGAGATCCCGGGCTTAATTGATACATAACCCCGCAGGTGGGCTGGGAGGTGGAGGGTGAGCAGAAGGATCGGGACCTTTGGCTGATGAGCTTCTGTTAAATCACTCTTCCTTTTTCACTGTTTTCTTTTCTTCCTTACCTGATTATGCTGCTAGATGTCCTTTGACTGTGTTTGACTGGCGTGTGTGTTAAAAGTGGTGTGTGTATGTGATCGAGTGGGGAAACTGTGTCTACACTGTATGTGCTTGTAAACTGCTGGTCGTGAATCTCCGCCTCTCTTGTTGCAGTGTATTCTGGGACTTGTATTGTGCGGCTCCCGACCGGCGCGAGACCTGCGAGCACTCCAGCGAGGCCAAGGCCTTCCACGACTACGTAAGTGACGGGGCCCGTTCCTCCAATCCCTGCCGCCGCTGGCCCGGGTGGGCGGAGCCGGACCCTTTCCTCGGGGCTCTCCCAGTTGGTCCCCGATTTGTTGGCTCGCGGCATTGGTTTGTGTTCGTGACGGATGTGAGATGTGCGGGTGACGGATCGCAGGTGATGCCCAGCTCAAGTTTAGCAGGTGATGCCCAGCTCAAGTTTAGGATGCGGAATTCGTCCTTCTGGCGATGCCGTTGGAGGTTAGCGGGTAGTGTACCGAAGGTTAATGTGCGCGTGACGACACGACCGTCCCTCCAAAGATGCTGCCGCAGCTTCAACGATCCAGAGTCGCCGTTTCCTCCGAGCATCATTCCTTCTCCTTTTCTTTGGTTTCACACATCCTCTCACTCATCATTTTTGGTTAAAGAGCCAGTATGTGCCCCCCCCCCCCCCCCCCCCCCCCCCCCCCCCCCCCCCCCCCCCCCCCCCCCGACGAGCATCTCAACATGAGCCACTTTGCTAATTTGCGGCGACGGACGTGTAATCTGATTAGCGCGCTGAACGGTTTACGCTCGCACGTCTGCCGGTTCAGTAGGACGGAGGGCCGTGTTGGGAAAAGTCCACGGATGTTTCTTGCTGTTCGAAAAACATCGTCATGGATGCTGTGAGTTCGTACTTGGGCCGTCTGGGTTTTTTTTTTTGCTTGTTTGTTTTTACAGTGCATTATTAAAAAATATATTTCTTAAAATGCATTATTACTTCAGCTGTTATTGCTTTGCCGTCAAACCACAGCTTTTAATGCAGGGGAATTGAGTAATTTCAGATGGACGTGTTATTATGTCGAAATTAGTTCCTACATGCGTAAGTGAAAACGAGGAGGCGTGGCCAAGAGGGATGTGGTCAGTAAGTGTGGTGCTGGTTGGTGCAGCCAGCCCCTCCCTTCGACAGTGCTGGATCCTCCCACATTGAGTGCCTCGTAGCCTGTACGTGGGTCGTACCATTACTGGGTGCAGGGTGGAATTGGATGGCTGTGGTATGAACGGCCTCAGAAGGGCTTCTCACAGCTCAAGACCTCGTTAACCCCCCTGAATATTTGAGCAGTAGTGCAAAGTGCAAACTTCATGTGTTCTCTGCCCACATTGGTCTTGGCTCTTGGACTGCTTTGGCAAAATTGATGAGAAATTGTACAGTGTGCTGCGTGGTTATGTATGTGGAATATATTGGAGTGATCCTGTGGTGTCTGTTGATATTGCCCGTCTCAAAATACCCCGAATACCTGTTGAACTATCTCTTCATCTTGGCCAGCTCATGTTTTTTGAGATAATGAGGCGAATGATTATTATTTTATTATGTTAGTCTGGTTTAATATAATTAAGACGGACTGCTCTTTGATCACGTGTAAACGAAGTGTTAATGTGTTGCTCAGAACACTATTTTTTTTAAATAAGTGAGTCTCTAAAGTGTTTCTAAATGCTGCTGTTCTGTGTGTGTTGTGGTGTGGAGGTCTGTGGGTTGGTTTAGCAAGGTCTTCACAGTAACTAGCATGTCCTTGACTGGGGTGATTTATGATGATCTTGGGCTGTTTTCTCTGCTCTCTTGTTGGGTGGTGTGTGTGTGTGGTGTGTGTGTGTGGTGTGTGTCTGGGTGGGTGGGTGGGTTGCTCTGTCCTGTGTCTATGTTGCCCCCCTCCCTCCTGCTGGACCAGAGACCTAGCGTGAATGCTCTCAGCCGTGGGGGAGATAATGGAATACAGCGTTCTAATCTCCTAATCCCGGCGACGGTCGAGGGGCTAAGCCGGCGGGGATTTGGCAGGATTGCAGGCTTGGCTGCGGGCCCAAAGCAGAGCGCCATGACACCTCTGGGAGCCGGAGGCGGCCTCTCCCCCCGGACTCCCCATGCGGCCACTGGGGCGAGCGCTGATCAGACCTCCGCACTGTCCCCTGGCCTGTCCCCCGGCCTCATTGTGACACCCCCCCCACCACCTTGTCTCCTCCATCGGCAGGTTCCACCCGGGTGCAGTAATCCAGAGCAGAGGTCCTCATCGTTTGTTTTAATTTATTCTTTCCCCTGTGACTCTCGCTGCTGGCTGTTTGCACAGAGCTCTGGGCCATAAAAGTGCTGGTGGACGTGGTGTGTTCTTTGATTGGCCCTCTGTAAGGGTTCCCGGGGTGCAGCTCCCGGCTGGTGGAGGTGATGGTGGTGGTGGTGATGATGGTGGTGGAGGTGGTGATGGTGGAGGTGGTGATGATGGTGTTGTTGGTGGTGGTGATGGTGGTGGAGGTGATGGTGTTGGTGGTGGAGGTGATGGTGGTGCTGGTGGAGGTGCTGGTGGAGGTGATGGAGATGGTGGTGAAGGTGATGGTGTTGGTGGTGGTGGAGATGTTGGTGGTGATGGTGGTGGAGATGGTGGTGCTGGTGGAGGTGATGGAGATGGTGGTGAAGGTGATGGTGGTGGTGGTGATGATGGTGTTGTTGGTGGTGGAGGTGGTGGTGATGGAGGTGGAGATGGTGGTGCTGGTGGAGGTGATGGAGATGGTGGTGAAGGTGATGGTGGTGCTGGTGATGGTGTTGGTGGTGGTGGAGATGGTGGCGGTGATGGTGGTGGAGATGGTGGTGCTGGTGGAGGTGATGGAGATGGTGGTGAAGGTGATGGTGGTGCTGGTGTAGGTGGAGATGGTGATGGTGGTGGAGATGGTGGTGGAGGTGATGGAGATGGTGGTGAATGTGATGGTGGTGGTGGAGATGGTGGTGCTGGTGTAGGTGATGGAGATGGTGGTGATGGTGTTGGTGGTGGTGGAGATGGTGATGGTGGTGGAGATGGTGGTGCTGGTGGAGGTGATGGAGATGGTGGTGAAGTGATGGTGGTGATGGTGTTGGTGGAGATGGTGGCGGTGATGGTGGTGGAGATGGTGGTGCTGGTGGAGGTGATGGAGATGGTGGTGAAGGTGATGGTGGTGGTGGTGGTGGTGATGGTGGTGGAGATGGTGGTGGTGGTGGAGGTGATGGAGATGATGGTGGTGGTGGTGGTGGAGATGGTGGTGGTGGTGGAGGTGGTGGAGATGGTGGTGAAGGTGATGGTGGGTGGTGATGGAGGTGATGGAGATGGTGGTGGAGATGGTGGTGCTGGTGGAGGTGATGGAGATGGTGGTGGTGGAGATGGGTGGCGGTGATGGTGGTGGAGATGGTGGTGCTGGTGGAGGTGATGGAGATGGTGGTGAAGGTGGTGGTGGTGGTGTTGGTGGTGGTGGAGATGGTGGTGGAGATGGTGGTGCTGGTGTAGGTGATGGAGATGGTGGTGAAGGTGATGGTGGTGGTGGTGGAGGTGATGGAGATGGTGGTGAAGGTGATGGTGGTGCTGGTGGAGGTGATGGAGATGGTGGTGAAGGTGATGGTGGTGGTGGAGATGGTGGTGCTGGTGGAGGTGATGGAGATGGTGGTGAAGGTGATGGTGGTGCTGGTGGAGGTGATGGAGATGGTGGTGAAGGTGATGGTGGTGCTGGTGGAGGTGATGGAGATGGTGGTGAAGGTGATGGTGGTGGTGGTGAAGGTGATGGAGATGGTGGTGAAGGTGATGGAGATGGTGGTGAAGGTGATGGTGGTGCTGGTGGAGGTGATGGAGATGGTGGTGAAGGTGATGGTGGTGCTGGTGGAGGTGATGGGAGATGGTGGTGAAGGTGGTGGTGGTGGTGGTGGTGGTGAAGGTGATGGTGGTGCTGGTGGAGGTGGTGCTGGTGATGGTGTTGGTGGTGGAGGTGATGGTGGTGCTGGTGGAGGTGATGGAGATGGTGGTGAAGGTGATGGTGGTGCTGGTGGAGGTGATGGAGATGGTGGTGAAGGTGATGGTGGTGCTGGTGGAGGTGATGGAGATGGTGGTGAAGGTGATGGTGGTGCTGGTGAAGGTGATGGTGGTGCTGGTGTAGGTGGTGTGAGCTCCTGTTTTGGTGGCACTGTTTCATTTCCTCCACTGTGGGTCATGCTGCTTATCATGGAGACTTCTGAAAAGGTTCAGCTTACTTATTGGCATGGTGTGTGTGTTGGTGTGAGTGCAGTGGTGTCTCTCTCTCTCCCCTCCCCCCTTTCTTTCTTCTTTTTCTTTCTCACGCTCTCCCTTTTCTCCTCCCTCTCTATTTTTCTTTCCGTTTCTCTTAAAACACGTTCCTCAGTATCTGTTGGTTGCCAGTAAGTAGAACAATCCTCGTCATTTTTGCCGTCATTCGAAACATCTCGCAGTGACTTGGCCACACTGCGGGGTTCTGTTATTCCTGTCAGGGAACCTCTGCGATCAAACGGGAGGGTCTCTCCTCTCACCTCCCTCGGAGTCGCCAGGCCGCTTGGAGTGTAGCTAGTGTCCGTGGGGCAAGGTTTTTAATTCCCTGTTATTCCCACCACTTCATCTGCTATCTTGTACCCGTGTAAATATTTTCTTAGTGGTGCAGAACGAGAGGCAGGTTTTTCCTGCAAACGCACGGTGGTGTTTGTTCGGTTTGTGAGGGTAATCTACCTCCATACTGCCCTGTGACGTCAGTGGATCCCTCCGCCTGATGTCTGTGATAAAGGCCGAGCTTGTGGGCCAGCAGGTCGACTAGATCTCTCTCTCTCTCTCTCTCTCTCTCTCTCTCTCCTCTCTCTCTCTCTCTCTCTCGTGGAGCAGCAGGTCGACCAGGTTTTGTTCTCATTCATTCTCTCTCTCCCTCTCCTCCCCCCTTCCCCACGCACGCACTATCTGTTTTCCCCTCTCTTTAAGCCCCTCCCTCCTCTCTGATTGGCCAGTCCCGCTTCTCCTCGTTTGCTGCCTCTGGGTGTGGATGGAGACACGCGGGAGGAAGAGGAGGGTGATGAAGCATCTAATACTGCTTGTGCCCTTCTTTCTGCAGCAGTAGTTGGAACTTCCCCGAACCCACACGTCGCCCTTGTTTGTCCTGGGGAGGGGGGGGGCGGGGCTTCGTGAGGGGGCGGGGCTTAGAGAGGGGCGATGTGCCATTTCGGCTGTGCTGTTCTCTGAGCTGGTCGCTGCATGCAGTCTATGAGACTCCCTGAGAAAGCTCACTGCAGGCCTGTAGTTAATATTTGAGTGTGTGTGTGGCAGCCACATAAAAGTATCGTTGCGCATAAAACGTGCTGCACATATTGTCTTCAGGATGTAATAAGAGCCCCACTCGTGCGTGCGCGTGTGTGTGTGTGTGTGTGTGTGTGTGTGTGTGTGTGTGTGTGTGTGTGTGTGTGTGTGTGTGTGGGCACACGTGCCTGCCCGCCCTCTGCCCACAGCTGTATGAGCACAAGATGAGGTCCGGCAGGTCTGTTTGAGTGGAGCGCACGTGTGCGGCGCAACGTGTCCAGCTACCACGCCGACTTCTGTTCCTCATTTACGTCTGCGTTCGCCTCACCGAGATGCAACGCTGCGCCCAGGCGCCCCCGCACTCCCCCCAACGCGCTGCGTGAGACGCGCGGTCTACTCACAAACTCCCGGTTCAGACCCCACACGTCTCCCACATGACCCCCGTCAGCCCCCCCCCCATCTGTCTCACTGCTGTATTCCAGCTTCCTGCCTCTGCTGCCTGTCCTGTCTGTGTCCCCACGACCTGTCTCGCGTTCTCTGTGTCTTGCGTTCTCTGTGTCTTGCGTTCTCTGTGTCTTGCGTTCTCTGTGTCTTGCGTTCTCTGTGTCTTGCGCTCTCTCTGTGTCTCGCGCTCTCTCTGTGTCTCGCGCTCTCTCTGTGTCTCGCGCTCTCTCTGTGTCTCGCGCTCTCTCTGTGTCTCACGCTCTCTCTGTCCCCCACGACCTGTCTCACGCTCTCTCTGTGTCTCACGCTCTCTCTGTGTCTCACGCTCTCTCTGTGTCCCCACGACCTGTCTCACGCGCTCTCTCTGTCTCACGCTCTCTCTCTGTCTCTCTCCTTCACGTTGTTCCACCCTGTCTCTCTCCTCTTTTGGTCTGAGGTGCGCTAGCTCTTCCCTCGTGGCTCTGGGAGTCTGTGTGTGTATGTGTGTGTGTGTGTGTGTGGCGCTGTGTTGTGGTGGGGTTGGTGCCTCAAGTACCAGCTGCCCGTCCAAACTCAAAGTGAAAGAGCC